>NC_056747.1:69536642-69796642 GCF_019279795.1 Protopterus annectens
TTTGTTGCAGTTTTTATTCTATCTTGCCTATTAAACCTGGTGGACTTTGAGACAGTCACCAAGGCCCTGGATGAGGGAAAATATGTACTTACAGCCTACCTGGACTTAGCCAAGGCATTTGACACTATCCCCCACTCAAGCATCATTGACAAACCCACCCAACTAGACATCAACCCTTATATCATTAGATGAGTCACTTACTGGCTCACTGATAGAACTCATATAGTTAAAATAGTGAAATCCACCTCCAACAGCAGACCTGCAACCAGTGGTGTTCCACAGGGATCAGTCTTGAGCCTCTGCTGTTTGAAATCTATTTCTCCGAAGTACCTGCAAAAACTAAAGGTCTGTGGCTGACAAAGTTTGCTGAAGACCACAGTGAAGAACTTCTCTAAAGCAAACTTCACACTACTCAAGATGGTGTGGTATCCTTCAAGGCCCCTGAGACAGTGGAAACCACAACCCAAGCTGCGGAAGCCCTTACAAATGCCTTCTATGAACACCTCCAGGACTGCATGGTTCAGGCAATCCCAAATAAAACCAAGACTCTTTCCACAAAGGGCAAACGTCCAGTCTGGTGGACCCCAGCCATTAACAAACTTTACAATAAGAGGAGAAAGCTATTACATGATAGAACAAAATCCATAAAAGGGAAGTCACCCTGATCATTATTAGTAAAAAATACGAGCACTCATAAAATCAACTAAGGCCAATTTTGAGAGAAAAATTGCCATGGATTCAAAGGACAATCATAAGGCCTTTTTCAGCTATGTTAGGAACCTGGGTGGAAACTCCCAGATATGCTCAGAATTAGTCCAAAATGATACAAAAATCACTGAACCCACAGACATTGCCAACATACTGGCAGATAGATTCAGTGCAAACTTCACCCCCCTCTCCCCCCCAAAGGAGAGATAACTATCCCAGCGGAGTGTAGCCTCCCAGACATCTCAAATGCGCAGGTGAAAGCTGCTCTCTCTAAAGCTAAAAACACAGCATCAATGGGACCAGATGGTGTCCCCAGCTGTGTGCTACACGAGCTAAATGAGGAATTAAACCCGCACATAAGGCAGCTGTTTAATCTCAGCCTTACCACAGGATACGTGCCCAAGGAGTGGCGTGGCAACTGTGGTCCCCACTCCACAAAGGCGGTGCCTCTACGGACCCTAGTAATTACGCCCCATAAGCTTAACAAGTCTAGTCTGCAAAGCTATGGAGAGGATCATAATGGAGCTCATAAACAAAGATATAGGGGACTTGCCGACATTGGACCTGACCCAGTTTGGCTTCGTCAAGGGCAGATCATGCCTTTTGAACTTGGTCGACTTCTTGAAACAGTCACCAAGGCCATTGATGAGGGAAAGGCAGTCCATACAGCCTACCTTGACCTTGCAAAGGCTTTCGACACAATACCCCACTCGGGTATTGTAGAAAAACTTACCAGCTTAAATGTAAACCCATATGTCACAAGATGGGTTGCAAACTGGCTTAAGGACAGAACCCACAGGGTTAGAGTTGCTGGTGCTATGTCAGACTCCAAACCGGTCACAAGTGGTGTCCAACAGGGCTCGGTCCTTGGCCCCCTATTGTTCGGCATCTACTTCTCAGAAGTACAGGCTAACATGGGAGGACTTTGGCTGACAAAGTTTGCTGACGACTGCAAACTGGGCGCCATAGTGGAAAGTGCATTGGACACGGATATCCTTCAGAAGGGACTCACGGAAACAGATAGCTGGTGCCAGAGCCATGGCCTGAAGTTAAACGCCAAAAAATGTATAGTCATACCCTTTGGGAAAAACAAGGTAACCCCAAGCTACCATATAGGTGGCAATCCACTAAGCACAGAAGAGGTTATCAGGGACCTGGGGACCCAGGTTGACAGTGGCCTTTCTTTTGACACTCATGTTGCTAAAGTGGTTAGAAAGACCTTCTACATTGCCCACCTGATCATGAAGGGATTCACATCCAGATCTAGTGAGGTCATTGCTCCCCTGTACTCTTCACTTATCAGACCAATGATCGAGTACAATGCCCCATTCGGGATGTATCTCACCGACATCTGCAGCAATTGGAGAGACCCCAAAAGTTCCTCACCAAAAGGATAAAGGGACTCCAATATCTGTCATATGCTGCCAGATTGAAGAAACTCCAGCTCTATTCAGTTGCATACCGTCTGCTCAGAGGTGACATGTGCCTGACATACAAGGCCATGTCCAACCCGGAATTAATGGACATGCTCCACCTCAAAAAATCCAAATCCACCAAAACCACTAGAGCAAGCAACTTAAACCTTAGCATGGATATAAATAGGACGTGCTGGAGGGATAGATTTATCACTCAGAGACTCCCTATGCTGTGGAATAAAATCCCAGTCCATGTGAGGCAGAGCACCTCGCTGGCTCTGTTCAAGAGAAATCTTGACCTGTGGATGGGAGATCGTAGGTTTATCCAGGGAATCATCTCTGTGTCACTGCTGGACAGAGGCACAACAAACTAATGGGCACAGTATTTTTTCATATAAGGGGTGGCGTAAGCTACAAAAATTTGGGCTAGGCTTATAAATGCCTTAGGGCAGATAGCCTAGTATAAACCTATGAACCTATGAACCTATGACTGCAAACTGGGAGTGGTCATAGAATCTCAATGTGATGACATCCTACAAGAGAGTCTTACACAAACAATTGATTGGTGCCAAGGTCATGGCCTTAAACTCAATGCAAAAAATGTATTATCATTCCCTTTGGTAAAAGCAATGTTCCTGCTAACTATGACATCAATATTAACACCTTAAGTGCACACTCAGTGATGATAGACCTGGGCACACAGGTTGACAGCAACCTTATGTTTGACCACCATGTCTCCACAGTGATAAGAAGGGCATTCTATACTGCTCATTTCATAAGTAAGGGCATTGTCTCCAGATAAAAAGAAGTTACTACCTCTGTGACACTCCACCACTTAAGTAATCAAGAAGCCTCAATCCTCAGCACCAGCACCAGCATCAGTGGGGGACGTACAATGGGAGGATGACAGGTACACACACACAGTACTTCCAGATGCAGCTTTCTGCAGCAAGTGCAATGCCCCTTAAGAGCACACAGAGACCACAGTCAGTCTGGGGCTGGTTAATCCCTCTTTCTCCAGATTCTCAATAAGAATCTCCACTTGTGCAGCTATAAATTTGAGATCTCAGCTGAATGGCCATGCCAAGACCTCCAGTACCCTCTCTGTCCAACCAGTGCTTTGTGTACCTGCCCAAGTAGCTGACACACATACTCTTTGACGTTTGATTTATACACACACACACACACACACACACACACACACACACACACACACACACACACACACACACATACACATAAACACACACACACACACACACAGACACACACACACACACACACACACACACACACACACACACACACACACACACACACACACACACACACCTGGGAAATGCTAGCACAGGTTTACTAGCTATGCCCCCTTCTGCCCAGGCTATAAGGTAGTTATTACTGCCACCAGCCAACTCTTTATCAGCTACTTTAAGGCCCTTAAAGGGTGCCCAATCTTACTGTGTAATGCTAATATCAATACAAATGGTAGTTTGATGAAGAACTAGGCTATTTGGAATGGCCCACACAGTGTCACCAAACAAATATGCAAGCACACCCAGAACTTAAATATCTCTAGACAGATCAGCCACAATGAAAGTTTTAAATATATCTAATAATAAATAATAAAAGAACAAGAAAATATTCAGCATATACTTACAGTTACATCAGAGTTTAAAATCACAGGAAATATTTAAAACAACATTGCAGGACAGTCTCAAATAAATAAAGAAAACATCTAAGCTAAGCTTTGCTATATTCTTAACTTCATCTAAGAGAATTACTGTACCCTAAAAACTTACTTCAGAGCAAGCAAGGCAGATGTGATTTGTGGATTTTGATGTTGTCAGGTCAAAGACAAAATACAGAATACTCAGTCTCTCTCAGAGAGTTCTTAAATTAATATCTCAAATATTACTTCTGGGATAGCTTGCAGAATGACATTATTTCTTGTCATCTGACTCTATCCCAGGTGAAAACCCCCCACTGATACAGCTGGTAGCATTTAGCATCTATCTGTGAACATACATAGATCGGAGCTTTTCTTAGATCTAAGGCAGATGCTGGAAGTCATAAAACAACAACACACTTCCAAGATAACTCAAAAACTTCTAGTTCTAGACCTTGTGTCTGTTACTGCACTGAAACTGAAAGATAACATCCTATTATTACATGGTGATAAGGTAATTTAATTTCAGCTATTTTTCTGAAGTTAACCTCTTGTTTTCCAGTTTCCATTGTTAAAATATGTACATCTAAACAGTTACAATAGTTTAGGTACATTTCAGTTATAATACAGTAGGGCTTGCTGTGGTTACATCTTTAAACAGCATTTTGTAAAATACTTCTTTAGCACATGTCTGTACAAACCATCTTATATGCTATACAGTTCTAATACATTTGTAACACAAGCATATAAATTGTGTTGATATTCAGAGATAACATATAATTATTTACAAAATTCCTGAAAGCTAGGCTGGCAGTATCTCCTTTTGTGACCCCCCCCCCCCCCGAAGACTCAAGCTAGTTTTTCAAATGACCCTTGACAATATTGCTTGAGAGGGATGAGCCTATCTGGAAATACATTACCCCATTCCCTGCCTTGAGATCCCAGCTCCCTTGGCATTGCTAACCCCAGTACAGTGCTGCACTTTTCTAACATATGCCTGCAACTCTAGCCTCCAGCATAGTAATTTGGGATTTTGTTGCCTGGCTCCATCTAGCCATGGATCCCCCCTCAAACTCCTCCTGCCTCTTTCTGCAAATAATTAGCACCAGGGCCTTTCTATCATGGTAAGGCTTAATCATGGTTACATGGTACAGTTTGTGACCCTGCCTAGCAGTTTTACCTTGTAGTTAACATCACTGACCTTCCTTACCACTTTGAAGGGTCCCTCCCAGGCTGCTGGCAGCTTGTTGTGTCTGACAGGAATGAGAACCATAACCTGCTGCCCTGCAGAATACTCTCCAGCTCGAGCATTCCTGTCATATCAGACATTTTTCTGCTGTTGGGCTTCTGCCAGGTTTTCCTGGGCCAAACCCATGAGTTCCCTGAGCCATGTCCTGAGGTTTAGGACATATGCCCCAACAGACTCCTTGTGGGATTCACACTCACCCTCCTACTCATCGTGAATCAAATCTAGAGGTCCCCTCACCCTATGCCCATAGAGTAACTCAAAGGGTGAAAAACCTGTGGATTCTTGGGGCACCTCCCCTGTAAGCAAACAACATATGGGGCAAATATTTATGTCACTACCTCTTAAACTGGTCTGCAAATATCCATAGCATGGTCTTTAGTGCAGAGTTTAACCTCTCAACCAGACAATTATCTGGGAATGGTAGGGCTGGACTTTAGGTGCCTAACCCTCTGTCAGTCAGTATTTCTTTTGGGAAGTCTACTCTGCTGAAAATCTCTAACAAAGCATTTGCCAGCTTTTCTGCCTCAATGGTGGACAGAGCCACCACCTCAGGGTATCTGGTAGCATAATCTACTACCACTAGGATATATTTTTTCTCTGTGGAACTTGGGATACTCAGAGGCCTCACAATATCCATAGCTACCCTCTGAAATGGCTACTCAATCACAGGTGAAGGCATCAAAGGAGCCTTGGCCTTGTCTCCTGCTTTGCCTACTTTTTGGAACTGCTCACAGGTACTGCAGTACCCTGTTACATCCCTGGAAATCCCACGCCACTAAAAGTTGTGCATAATACATCTCTTTGTATGCTTTATGCCCTTATGACCTGCAAAGGAAATATCATGGGCTATGACTAGAAGTGCCAGACAGTAGGCTCTGGGCACTACTGACTGCTTTATTCTCTCACCCTCTAGCCCTCCCTCAGCGGTCCACTCAATATACAGTAATGCTTTGTCCCTATATACAGATTCCCCCTTTCATTGAGAATTAGGTGCCCCACTAGCTACCTCCCTCAGGCCTTGTAATATAGGGTCTGAGAGATGAGCCTGTCTCAACTTTCTATTTGTAACCCTTCCCAGCTCCCCTTCCACTGTTTAGTATTCTCTGATAGTGGTGCCTCACTGTCAGCCTACTACTACTCACCTCTGCCCTTGCAGTCACTCTCTCCAAGGGAACATCAGTACCCATAAGCAGCTATGGCTCATCTTCAGTCTTACTGCTACAGGGTAGCTCTCTCCCTGAAGAAACCACCTCACCAGTCCTGGCTGCACATGTGTGGTCTGTCTGGGCCCCACCTACCCCAGGCTACCAGACCCACATGCTTGTCTCCAAACCTGACTGCATGTCACTGCATGCACGCAAGGTATGCATTATCAAAATAATGCCCTATCTCACCCTCCCAGTCAAGATGAACCCTAGCCAAAGGTATTTGGAAAGGGGTCCCTTCTAAAGCTCTGACTGGAGTAGAATGCCCAAGCGAGTACTGCTCCTCTTTAACCACTGCAGGCTTCACAATGGTTAGGTCACAGGCTGTGTCTCTCTTAGCAGTGGCCTGTTTTCCATCTACTAAAAATAGGATATAACCTCTTGTGGTAGTTTGGTACCCTTGTTGTCTCCAGACAACTTACTGCTGGCATTCTGTCATTCCCACTTACTGGATCTCCCACCTTTTGTTACCCACCATGCCTCCATGGACTTCTACATGCTGCATGGCCCCACTGGTTGCATTTAAAACATTCATGTCTTGGTCCTAGCCATGTACCTGAAAGAGTGGCTTCCCCTGCTACTGGAGGACTCTGCTGGAGTGGTTTAGGCTGCCCACCATGGGCTCCCTTAGACCAATGAGTAGCACTGGGTATCCCTTTCCTGTGCAGTGATGTCCTGCTTGCTAGGTATAGGTCTCTCATTTTCCCCATCTCATCCGCTGTGTTACATTCTCTATCCACTTGCCAGATTCTCATGTCCTCAGGTAAAGTGCCAAGGGCTTGTTCCCTCACCAAAAGGTCTGCCAGCCCTTCAAAACTGGTAACCTGACACCCACTCACCCATCTATGAAAATAAGTGCTTAACTCAGCAATACATTCACACACACTTTCATCTGTCTTGCGTCTGTGCACACAAAACTTTTTTCTATAAGCTTCAGGTGTTAACTTAAAACACTCTATTAAACAATTTTTATCAGTATTATAATTTAAGCAATCAGTATCAGACAATTTAGATGTGGCAGTTACAGCTTTACTATGGAGTAAGGGGGTCAGGAACCATACACTTTGCTTTTGGACAACATTATACTGTTTACATACTCTTTCAAACATATGAATGAAGCTATCAAAATTATCACCCTCTGCAAATTGAGGAAGAAATTTACTGACCTTTGTTGCTTTTGGGGTTCCATTACTCCCTTCCCCATTACGTCCATGACCCTGGCATCCCCTTTTCATGTTGCCACTGCCTCTCGTTTTCTTCAGCTTCCAGATGTCTCAGTCTGTGCTGATTCTAATGCCATCTGTTTCTTCTTTTCTTCAGCCTCCAAATGCCACAACCTCTTTGCTGATTCTAGTTCTAACTGCTTGGCCTCCATTTCAAGTCTCTTTAACTCCAGATGGATTTTTAAGTCCTCTGTGGAAACTTTGAACCACCCATTTTCTGAGAGTTGCATATATCTATGGCCAGATTGGTTGTCTTCCTGGTTGATGCTCTGTGATGCAGCTGTGGCTAAGTCTGCAATCATTTCTGCTTTAGTCAGGTTGGCATACACCACTCCTTTTTCTTGGCATATCTCAGCCAACTGGTTCCTTGTCAGCTTGCCATACCCCTCTGCTGACATCCTTGTTTCCTCTCCCTGACTAACTAAGCTAACAAAAAATAAATAAAACTATTGTGATGTGAAACTCTGAAAGTTCATTGTGTGGCTGATTGAGAGTACTAACACCTTCCTTAGTGACCACTGTTTACAGGCTACAGGAATTTAATATCCACACCACTAAATCCCAATATGTGGATATCCCACCGCTGCCAACCAATATATGTGATGCCCCATCTCTGCCTCAGTAATCAAGGATCTTCAGTGCTCACCACTAGGACCAGTGGGGGGACGTACATTTGGAAGATGACAGGTACATACATACTATTTCCAGATGCAGCTCTCTGCATCAAGTGCAATTTCCCTTAATAGCACACAGAGACCATAGTAAGTTTGTGGCTGGTTACTCCCTCTTTCTCCAGATCCCGATTAAGACTCACTACTGGTGCAGCTATAGGGTTAAGATCTCAGCTGAGTGGTCAAGCCAAGACCTCCAGCACCCTCTCTGTCTAACCAGTGCTTCATGTCCCTGCCCAAGTAACTGATACACACACTCTTTGAGGTTTGATTTACACACACACACACACACACACACACACACACACACACACACACACACACACACACACACACACACCTGGGAAAAGGCAGGAATAGGTTTACTAGCTATGCCCACTTCTACCAAGGCTATAAGGTAGTTAATACTGCCACCAACCAACTTTTTATCAGCTACTTTAAGGCTCTTAACAAAGGGTACCCAATCTTACTGTATAATGTGACTATCAATACAAATGGTAGTTTGACAAAGAACAAGGCTATTATGAGTGACCCACAAAATGTTAACAAACATGCAAGAACTCCCAAAAATTAAATATCTCTAGACAGATCAGCCACAATGAATGCTTTAAATATATTTAATAATAAATAATAAAATAACAAGAAAATACTCAGTATATACTTACAGTTACATAAAAGTTCAAAATCACAGGAAATATTTAAAATAACATTGCAGGGAAGTCTCAAATAAATAGAGAAAAACATCTAAGGCAAGCTTTGCTATATTCCTGACTGTATCTAAGAGAATTACTGTACCCTAATTACTTACTTTGGAGCAAGCAACACAGATGTGGTGAGTGTATCTTGATGTTGCAGGTCAAAGACAAAATACAGAATACTCAGTCTCTCTCAGAGAGTTCTTAAATTAATATCTCAAATATTACTGCTGGGATAGCTTGCAGAACAACATCATTTCTTGTCATCTGACTCTATCCCAGGTGAAAGCTCCCACTGATGCAGCTGGTAGCATTTAGCATCTACCTGTGAAAATACATAGACAAGATCCTGGAGGTCATAAAACAATAAAACACTTCCAAGACAATACAAAAACTTCTAGTTCTAGACATTGTGTCTTTTACTGCACTAAAACTGAAAGATAACATCCTTTTATTACATGGCAATAAGGTAATTTAATTTCAGCTATTTTTTTGAAGTTAACCTCTTGTGTTCCAGTTTCCATTGTTATAATATATATATCTAAACAGTTGCAATAGTGCAGGTATATTTCTGTTCTAATTCAGGGCATGCTGTGGATACATCTTTAAACATCACTTTGTAAAATACTTCTTCAGCACACATGTCTGTACAAACCATCTTATATGACATACAGTTCTAATACATTTGTAACACAAGCGTATGTAGCATGTCAATATTCACATATAATTATTTCAAAATTCCAGGTAGCTGGGCTGGCAGTATCTCCTTTTTGACAACCTCTCTGTACTGTTCCCTTCTCAGGCCAATAATTGAGTACAACACCCCTTTTGGTATGTACCATTCTAAGCACTTGCTGCAACTGGAGAAACCACAATGGTTCCTCACAAGGAAAATTCAAGGTCTTCACCATCTGTCCTATGGGGATCATCTGAAATCACTGTCACTTTATTCTGTTTCATACAGACTACTCAGAGGTGAGCCCTGCCGTGCATATAAGGCAATCTCTGACCCTGTGTTATTGGAAATGCTTCATATCTGAAAGTCAAATGGTACATGGGTTACTCACTCTGAAGACCTTAACCTGGAATGTGAGCTTAAAAAAACCTGCTGGAGGGCCAGATTTGTCTCCCAGAGGTAACCACACCTTTGGGACAGACTTCCACTTCATGTCAAACAGAGTACATCATTGGCCCTCTTCAAACGTAATCTGGACAATTGGATGGGTGACCAAAATTCACCCTGGAGGTTCCACTTGTGTCCTTCTTGGACAGGGAAAATAGGTACTGATCATGAAAATAAGGGTAAGAACTTGGCTAGGCTTGTAAGGGCCCTAGGGCCATTAGCCTAGTAACTTCCTATAATCCTGTGAAAGAAGTATGTTTTTAAAGACATGAAGAAAGCATACTCGTATTTTATCAGATTCATAGCAATGGTAACTAAAAATTGTTGCTGTAATACTGCATCAGCACACAAGACTAGTATGTTACCATGTAGAAAACCTATTTCTCTGTTAGGAATAGTGGGTTAGCGTAACTAAAGAAATATGTTTTTGAGCTTGGATACAAGATTTGAATTGCCTAGACATAGTAAGGCCTTATTAAGATGAATTCTGGTGGCTGCCAAAAAGCACCTACTAGAAAATAGAAATCAAAGTCTAAGCCATCTGCTCTTGAAGTCATGTATATTGTTAGCAGCAATAAAAGAACAGGAAGTAGCAAATTGGATAAAAAATGGAAATTGTGGAGACAAGTCATGCAGAAAAAATGTTTTGGAGGAGGAATGAGGTTTAAGAAAAGGAAGGAATTTAACAATGTATGTAATGTTGGGTTGTTTATATTGTATAGAAGAATATTTGACGTATAATGCTTGTAAATGTGAACTTGTTAATATGCTTTGTTTGTTTCTATATAAATGTAAGTTTGCCTATGTCACAAGTAATAATTCAATAAAGGTGTTAAAAGAAAAAAGGGCAACCACTGTTGCCTGGGCCAGAAGGAAGTCATTACAATAATCTTTGGAACATCCTTCTGAATATTCAGAATTACCCTGGGTATTAGTAGAAAGGGTGGAAAGGCAAAGAGGAACATTCCTGTCCAAAGGAATGAAAAGACATCTGTTTCCCATATCTGGCTGCAATGAGTCCTGGAGTCTTGGAACTGAATCTGCTTTGTTGTCTGTACTAAATGGAGATGAATAGATCTACTTCAGGTATTCTCCACACTGGATCAATTCCAGAAAGACCTCCCCATTAAATTTCCATTTGTGAGGGTCTGTCAGGGTCCTGCTCAGCTTGTCTTCCATAGTATTTTCTTTTAGAATGTCATCCTAAGCCACCATGGTCATCCAAAAAAGAAGGTAAGATGTTGTGCCCCCCTGCTTGTTTATGTATTACTTCACTGTGGTATTGTCTGCTATCCCTTGTAAGAGTCCTGGGAATCACAAATGATGAAGAGATTCTGTACCATGGATTACAGCTAACATTCATTTCAAGTTGATGTGCTTTGGCCTGTCCACAGTCTTCCAAAGGCCTGGCACTTTTATCCCCATTGAAACAGCACCCAGTACATAATCCATTGCAATTATTCTTACAGACTGAGCTGGCATTAAATAAGAGAATGGAAACCCTGGATTTGCACAAAGTTGTTTCCTCCACCACACCAGTTATCATTTACGAAGCCCAAAACTGGAATTTGACACTCCAAAGGGTGACAGTGTTGGGTCCACCTGGTTATGATAAACTATTTTATTTTTCCCATATGCAGTCTAGCCAGAGGAATTGTGAGACTCCAGAAAGTCATGAACCCTATGATCCTGAGAAATTTCCTGGCTGAAGCTTGGAGAAGCTCAGGAAAACTTTCAGATACAAGTTCATTTTCTCCTGGGTAAGGAATGCCTTTTGTAGGGAGGAATCTAGAGGGCATCCTAGAAATATTATCCTGTGGGAAGGAAGCAAGGAGGATTTTTGACTGCTGATCTAAAACCACAACGTGAGAAGCAGATTTGAACCTCATGAAAGGGACTCCTCACATGTGGAAAAATATTCTGCAAAGATAAGCAAGTTATCTAAATAAGGAAATATGAGTGCTGTGAAGTCTGCAATGGGCAATCACTGGAGCTGTACACTTTGTAAAGACACTTGGAACCGTACCTCTCAACTATGCAGAGGATTCTGGAATGTCTTGATTTTTGTCTCATATTTTTGGCGTGTTCAAAAAGAAATTGCATTTTTCTGGCAAAACACTGAGGAGTGAAGTCACTGAATAATAACATACATTTGAGTTTCAGACATTATGTCCTTCAGAAAATGTATGCTAACACAAAACCTTCTATTCAAGCAATTTTATAAGAGCAATATTTAAAATTTGTCACTGTTTTTGGGCAATTGTATTTTAGGCTTGGTAAAGTACAGACCCAGAAATGGTCTCCAACAGTAATTCTTTTTGGTACCAGAAACATTCTTGAATAAGATCCTTATCTCAACAGATTCTAGGGCACTGGTTCTCTGAACTCCCCCATGACAACTTTGTTGGGTAAAACCAATGGAAACAGATTTGTCTGGGTTTGAGGATGAATGTGAGTTTCTCAAGAAGGATGGATTGTGTTGCAGTGCCATCTGTAACCATCCTGAACCACTGTTAAAACCCACTTGAAAGGTAGTATGTTTTGCCAAGTGGGTAAATTTAGAGTCAACCTGAATGGTGGTCTTAGGGTAGGGGAAGCAAGGAGGGAGGAGGGGGGATGTCATATTCATTCTGAGGTAAGGGGTGCCCTTTTTTTGAAAGGCACCCTGTTTCTTCTCAAAACCTTCCTGCCATTTCATTTTGAAAAATTGATTATAGGTAGTCTGACAGAGTTACTTGTTCTGTTTTTTTGAAGATGAAACCTGGGGACTTAGAAAGGAGAGGCTGAAAAATGTTTGTAACCCCTTCAGTTAATTTAGTTCTTTCATAAAAGTGCTTGAGCACCTGAGTAACAGCTGGACCCAATGAAACTTCCTTATCTAAAGCAGAATTTAAAATTTCTGATGTATCCTCTTCATAAAACCTCTGGGTACCTACCCAGGCATACTGCCTCATGACAGCAGTAGTAGCTGAAGTTCTAGAAACTGTCATACACATGCACACTCTTTAAAGAATGCTTGGAAATGTGAGAGAGTGTACAAACAATAGGAGACAGAAAAGCCCTGTTGTCTGAAAACACAGTAGCAGAGAAATTCCTCAGACTGTTTACACAGACCAGTATGTAGGTTAATATATGGTCATTTAAGATTCTAAAAGCCAAAGTGGGAGAAGAAAAATTCTTTTATCACATCTGTCAAATGCTTTTCCATCTTTATCATAATGAGAGTGATTGGCATTTACTACATTTGTATTATCAGCAAGAGAAGAAACAGAAATAGCTGCTGGATCTGATGTTAGATGAGAATGTAAATACTTAGAGTGAGGAACTTTGTAAAGTCTGGAACTGAAGTCTGACTTCCAGGTTATTGCAAGCAAAATTAAAAACATCCTGCAGGGCTGACCTAATAGGAGAAGTAGTGGAAGCATGTGGCAATATCCAACTATTCCTACTGAAACAAATTACTTTTCTGGATACAGTTTCTGCAAAGAAATACTCACCATAAGTACAAAAGTACAGTTGTATAAGGTGCACTTACCATAACAGTAAATGTTCGATTCCTCACTGCTGCAGTAGCTTTGGGTTATAAGGGTGGTATGCAGACCAGAATCTCTGCCTCCTCCCAACCACCCACTCTGACTGCTGATTGGCTAACCCCTTATAGGGAAATCAGCAGTCAGAATGTAGACAATTTCAAAACAGTGTAAGAAACTTCTCTGTGTAGAAGATTTTCAGTCCATATATTTCTAGTTAATCACTGTATATTAATCAGATCAGACAATAGTAGTAGAAGTAGCGAAGGTAAACTTGTCAAGTCAAAAAGTAATAATAGAAAATATATAATTCTACAGCATTACTAAGTATTCGAAAGTAATCCAAGCAAGGCAGGTTGTCTGTTTCCAGTCGAAAATCCTTTAAGTACACAGACAAGCGATCCAAGTAAAACAAAAATAGAGTAATAATTTCCTCACAAGCTTTTTAAATATATATATACTTTTTATCAGGCATGGGAGTGGTTTATTGTGCTATAAAACAAAGTGTTATTGGTACACATGTTAAATTCATATCCCTTCCCACATCAGTGTGACATTCGAGCTGGTCCTGCCCTACCTAGTAGCTGTCATAATAATATATAGCCCTAATGTACTTTAATGGTACATCTTATTTAACCAAATTATTAAGTAGATTATTAAGTCTGTGATTTTATCCAAGGCAATATACTACATGGCTGGAAATATATCAACCTTAGTTCATTTTGCAATCAAAAATTATATATAAATATATACATATACATTTTGCATGTAAAAATCTGTTTCTATTTTCATAACCTATTGTTAACAAAGATCGCTTTCATCCTTCTAGACTTCTTCAGGTCTGTGTACAAGAACCTAAAAACCTATATAATTGTATAATTAGTTAGTATTGTTATTACCATCATTTTGAATAAAGTGGAAAAAAGATAAAATGCATGTATGATGATGGAAACAAAATATACACTTAAATTTCAAATGATTTAAAAGGGTATTTAAAACCAATTTGTAGAAAAAAATAATAAAATAAAATGCAATTAGTCATGTAAACAATGTGGCAATTTTCTAAGTTCCAGTGCACTTTTAATTGAACAGTAGTAGTTTAGTCCAGGCTTTCTAAAAGAGTTCAGCTTTAATTGCCACATGAGTTCATGTTTCTCCAGAATATCCGGGATGTCTCCTTCAAGATCCCCCATGTCTATGCGATCCAGGATCTGGAACTTAAAACCTGTGTGTCTTTTATGAAGAGAAAGGTGTTTGGCTAGTGCATTATTTTTACAGCATGTAAAAATAATGCACTAGCCAAAAACATTTCTCTTCGTAAAAATAATGCACTAGCCAAAAACATTTCTCTTCGTAAAAATAATGCACTAGCCAAACACCTTTCTCTTCATAAAAGACACACAGGTTTTAAGTTCCAGATCCTGGATCGCATAGACATGGGGGATCTTGAAGGAGACATCCCGAATATTCTGGAGAAACATGAACTCATGTGGCAATTAAAGCTGAACTCTTTTAGAAAGCCTGGACTAAACTACTACTGTTCAATTAAAAGTGCACTGGAACTTAGAAAATTGCCACATTGTTTACATGACTAATTGTATTTTATTTTATTATTTTTTTCTACAAATTGGTTTTAAATACCATTTTAAATCATTTGAAATTTAAGTGTATATTTTGTTTCCATCATCATACATGCATTTTATCTTTTTTCCACTTTATTCAAAATGATGGTAATAACAATACTAACTAATTATACAATTATATAGGTTTTTAGGGTTCTTGTACACAGACCTGAAGAAGTCTAGAAGGAAAGCGATCTTTGTTAACAATAGGTTATGAAAATAGAAACTGATTTTTACATGCAAAATGTATATGTATATATTTATATATAATTTTTGATCGCAAAATGAACTAAGGTTGATATATTTCCAGCCATGTAGTATATTGCCTTGGATAAAATCACAGACTTAATAATCTACTTAATAATTTGGTTAAATAAGATGTACCATTAAAGTACATTAGGGCTATATATTATTATGACAGCTACTAGGTAGGGCAGGACCAGCTCGAATGTCACACTGATGTGGGAAGGGATGTAAATTTAACATGTGTACCAATAACACTTTGTTTTATAGCACAATAAACCACTCCCATGCCTGATAAAAAGTATATATATATTTAGAAAGCTTGTGAGGAAATTATTACTCTATTTTTGTTTTACTTGGATTGCTTGTCTGTGTACTTAATAAAGGATTTTCAACTGGAAAAAGACATCCTGCCTTGCTTGGATTTCTTTCGAATACTTAGTAATGCTGTAGAATTATATATTTTCTATTATTACTTTTTGACTTGACGAGTTTACATTCGCTACTTATACTACTATTGTCTGATCTGATTAATATACAGTGATTAACTAGAAATATATGGACTGAAAATCATCCACACAGAGAAGTTTCTTACAGTGTTTTGTTTTTAGACCCACTACACTTTAGTGGGTTGTTTTGAGACTTCGGGGATACCACGGAGATTACTTGTTTAATTTAGGCAATTTCAAGACTGTCATACAAGGAGAAAAAGCTTACACATCCTGAACCTCTAAAAGATGTAAACCTTAACAAATAACTTTATTTCCCAAACACTAACTATGTACATACAGTCAAAACTTAATAAGGCACAGTTTCAAGGCCAAGAAAGGAGCAAAAAGTAAATATACTATAAGGAGCACAGTGTATTATAATAAACAATACAGTTGAAAGGGCATTTTGTTCAGTCATTTGGTTACATTCATCAGTGGCTAGTACAGTAAACACACATTGATTAAAAGTACAGAAAGTAGTTCTTGCAAGCTTTCATAGAAGGTTAAGGTATGATATGATCTAATTGAATGAAGCTACCCAGGGTCAGAACAATTACATAACCAAGAACTATGTAAATTGGACCAGAGGAGTGTTTTTGAAATTATTTTTGTTTTCAATGGTCCTAATATTTGCAGGGATGGTATCCATGCTTTTGCAACAGAAATGGAAAACAAGGGTCCCCAGAGCTATTGTTGCTTTTGCCTATGTCAGCCAGTGCTTTATTGGTGGATCTTATTACGCGTTTGTTAGAGTAGATATTAAGTAGACCTTAAAGAGCAGGAACTCTATTGAGATAATATAGAATTTAGTGGGCTATTGTCAGCTGGTTATGTGTGAGCAAGTTCGGTAATTCTAGCCAGGATAGTTGCTTGACTGCTGTGCAGCGATGTGTCCTGAAGGGTGACTCAGTAGCAAACCTAGCTATTTTATTGTAGCAGGTGTTTAGTTTGTTAAAGTCTGCTTTGTTTAGGTTGATGAGTATGGGGGAGGCATAGAGGACTGTGGATAATAAGTGGGTTCTTGTGATGGTGGCTTTACTGTCATTGGTGAGGTACTTTTTGCATCTATATATGTTTCCAAGTTTTTTATGGACTTTTGTTATTGTCTGTGCAATGTGCATATCTAATTTCATGTTGTGATATATGATAACCCCTAGAAGTTTGGTGTGTTGGTCAGGTGTGATGGGGGTATTATTGGCTGAGAATATTGTGAATGGTGGTATGGGGTCTAAGGCTCTAGTGGGATAGAATATAAATAGCTGTGTTTTATTGGGGTTATATATTAGTTGAGAGTTGGCTAACATGTTTCAACATCAGTAAATGACTTGTATCAATGCCTGGAGTTGAGGGAGTGGTGGGGTGGAGCAGATTAGAGTAAAGTCATCAGTGTACTGGACTAGAGTGGCATGTCAGGTTGTTTTGTGGAGTTGGTTGGTGAATATGATGAAAAGAAGAGGTCCAAGAATGGATCTTTGGGGGACCTCTATGGTTACAGGTAGGAGGGGAAATAAGAAGTTTTGCCATTTTACTGCTTGCTGGTGGTTGGTTAGATAGTCTCAAAACCACTCTAGTGTGGAGTGACTTAGATTAAAATCGGAGAGAGAAGAAAGGAGTTTGGGATGGGAGACATTATCAGAGGCCTTGGAGAGATCAAGAAATACCGTGGATACTAGGTTACAATTGTTTTGATGTTGGTTTACTGTGTTGGTAAAGCTAATACGGGCTGTGGTTGTACTGTTACTGAGATGGAATCTGTGCTGGGTGTTGATTAGCAGTTTATTAGTGAGGAGATTTGGGCATGTATACTTTTTTTGAGGATTTTAGATAAGGAGGATAGAATGCCAATTTGACAGGAATTAGATAGTTCCACAGAGTTACCGCCTTTGTAGAATGGTATTATATGCAAAAATTTCCACAGCGAAGGAACACGTTGTTCTGATAAAGAGCGGTTAATGAGCATGGAGTGTGGGTAAGAGATGGCTTTGGCTGCAATCTTTAGATCTTCTGCAGGTAATTTGTCAGTGGCCAGGTTTGTGGGTTTAAGCCTATTTAGGTATTTATACATTGTGCTATTTGGGATAAGCTGTAAGAAGAGGTGTTGGTCTGCTGGTACGGAAGATATGTTTGGATGTGAAGTGGGAGAACTACTATTGGTGAAGGCTAGGATGGATTTGATGAAGTGTTCTTTGAACTGGGTGGCAATATTATTGGTGGTGGTGTTAATGTCTGGGGGTGGAGTACTGGTCTTTCCTGGTTGCAGGATTTTATTAATGGCAGCCAAGAATTTTTGTGGGTTATTTTTGTGTTTGGTTTGAATGCCTATATATTGGTTCCTTTTGTCTGTCCTAATTTGTTTTTTTTTGGCTTTGTTCCTCAGTTCCTGGTATGCCTGTCTATTAGTTTGAGTTTTATTTTGATGCCACAAGTCCCATGGTTTATCTCTTTGTTTTAGTAGTAGACAGGCATATCTGGTCAGCCAAAGGGCATAGCTGGATTTAGTTCTGACAGTTCTGATTGGGCAAGATGATTTAGAATGCTTAGAAAAGTGTTATTGAAGTAGTCTATGGCACTTTCCAGGGGGAGAGATGAGAGTGGTCTCCAGTTGCATTGATTAAGTACAGGTATGAAGTCAAGAGTTTTGAAATTCTTTTTATACTGAATTTGTTGAAGGGGGAGGATTTTAATGGATTCACCTGGTGTCTAATTATAAATGTGGGAATTTGGTCACTGAAGGTGTCTGGGAGGGAGCCTGAGAGGTAAGATTTAGATGGTCTGTTAGTAAGGATCCAGTCTATGATGAGCTCATTTTTTGATGATTTATCTACTCATGTTGTGGTTTTAATTAGTTGAGTGAAACCATGTAGGTTAATGTAGTTAGTGGGGTGGAGTGAATTACAGGAGGATCAGTCAATATTAACATCACCTAGTATGATTGTTTCTTGGGAACATTTTTGGGATGTCCAGTCTAGAGTGGATTCTACTGTGTTAATGTTATTGCTAGGGGATATATATGCACCAATTATATGTAAGTGTTTTTAATTGATTTTCAGCTTAGTGAACATATTTTCTGTGTTATTGAACTTGGGTTGTTTGGTGGCTAACAATTCAATGGTCAAGTTGTTTTTAAAAAGCACAGCAATGTCTACACCTCTTTTGGATATTCTGTCTTGTCTAAGAAGATTGTAACCAGGTGGAACAAAGTCATTATTATTGTTTAATGGTTTTAGCCAGGTCTCTGTGAGGGGGGACTATGTTGGAGGAGTAAAGGGCCAGGGTAGCATGTAGCTCTGGAATTTTGTTCACTATGCTCCTTATGTTTATGTTGAGTATAAAGAGATCTCTTGATTTCCTGGGGAGGTTAGAATGTTATTTGTCTGGTAGCAAGGGGGGTGTTATTGTTTGTAAGGCCAGGGTTTGAGTGCACATCTCCACTAAGTAAGATTTGAGATGCTATTTGGATTATAGTTTTTAGGCATTTGATTATAGATGTGTTATATTTTGAGGAAATGTGGTTGTTCAGTTGGTTTGGGGTTACTTTGAATGTGGCAAGGTCAAGATTTGAGATATTGTAGATAGAATTAGATATTACTGAGAAGGCTGGTTTATCTTGTGAATGGGTAGGGCGGGTAGGGGATTTAGTCTGAAATTTTGACTTGCTAGTGCAGTGGTAGGAGGTTATGGCGAAGCTTATTATTAATGTAAAGGTTAATGGCCACATTTTGCTCAAAGTGTTTCTGTATTGTTGTGAGGTTTTAATATGTATCTTTACAGGAGTGAGTAGGGATTTAGATGTGGCTATACTTTATGTAGGTTGTGGTTAGAGTACAGTTTGGGTATTGTGTGAGTGAGGTGGCATGGAGTGAAGGTAGATGGTGATGTAGATTAAACAGAGTGAGAAGAGGAGTGGCTATATAGAAATGAGGTTGGTGTGAGACAGAGGTTCAGGGAGTGCCTAGTTAGGTATAAAGGTCAGGAGCCTGGGGTGGGTGGGAATGGTGGTAGGGTAGCGGAGTGAGGGGAGCCCGAGTGTAGTGAAGGGTGAACAGAGTGGGAACAGCCAAATTGCAGGTATGTTCAAGTAAAAGCAATAAATTGCTCTGAACTATTGGCATCTTAGTACTACATTAATTTGCCCATTAAGCTATAACACTTGTTATTTTAGATATTAGTGAGACTGCCTTGGTATGGGCAGCTGGGAGTCTAAATACATTTATATAGTAAGAGGGCTATGGTTAAATAGAATTATGGAAAAAGTGAAACAAAATGTATTTAAGTTGGGAAGGAAGTCTATAGGGAAGATATACAATTCAAAAGACATCTAGTGACCAAATTACTATAGGGACTAGAGGAAAAACTATAATTCAGTACCATGTGAAAGCTACTGTAATAATATTGGAGGAGGAAGAAGTAGAGTAAAATATTCTTGCTGCTGGCTCAGATGTTTGTTTTAGCAAGTTAGAGATTATCATAACATGCACCTTTCAAAATAACCTTTATGTGGTGAAACATACATGTAATACTGTTTAGTTCTTCAGAGCAGCATAAACTCCAGTATCTTTTAGATTTCACAGAGTTGGATTTTTGTGCAGTAAAAGGAACTGTAGCAGTGTCATGAACACAGGGAATGCACAGCAATTTAGGGCTAAGGAAAAGAGCAAGAGGGAAAGATAATGGTAAGAAAAAACAGGAAGAAAAAGAAACAGTAACTATGTAGAAGAGCAGTATCAGCCACTAAATAAACACAGTAGTATTATTTGTAGAGTACTATTTCAGCTGTAGGAATCAGTATAATGCAACATATAAGAAATGTGTATTACTGCAACATATAAGAAATAAGTATTACTGGCTACAACAAACCTATAGGCACCTTAAGGCAAAAAACAGACAAATTCAGTATCACTAAACTTAAGTCTGCAACTCACTAAATTGTACATAGTGTAAATACACAACCTCTGGTACATAAAGTGAAACACAGTACCTACACAAACACACTCCAGCTCAGAAGAATACAGAAGCTACTAACTTAAACAGATATCATTTAGGACAGTTTTGAGGCAGGTAATTTTGCTTAGAAGTACACACTGACCAGCTGCAATCATTCTCACAAAGCATAACTGCATAATGCACATCAGGTAGAAAATATGTTACACTACTAAGCAATGAACACTTCAAACAACCCAAAAGCAGAAGTATGCATGGAAAGTAGTAATCATTCTCATAAAGCAATTGTCCATACAATGCACAACAGATAGTTGAAAAAATGCATTTACAGTATGCACAATCATACCTCAAAACAAATAGTTGAAAATAATACACTTACAGCATGTGGAAAAACACACCATGAGGCCAGCAGAGGAGGAACACCTATTTTAAAAATGGCACCCATTGGTTTGGGGGTAGAAGTAAACTCACACCTAACATGGGCTGGAGGGGGACCACAGGAGAACTAGTAAGAAAAGGTCAAATGGTTGTTACTAGGCAGATATTTGGAGGGGGGAGAGACTGGAGGAGGATCAGTAAGAAAAAAGCAAAAGGTTGTTGCTAGGCAGATATTTGGAAGAGCCAAATTCCAGGTATGTGCACGTAAAAGCAATCAATTGCTCTGAACTATTGGCTTCTTAGTACTAAATTCATTTGTCCATTAAGCTATAACACTTGCTATTTTAGATATTAGTGAGACTGCCTTGGTATGGGCAGCTGGGAGTCTAAATAAATTTATATAGTAAGAGGGCTATGGTTAAATAGAATGAGGGAAAAAGTGAAACAGAATGTATTTAAGTTGGGAAGGGAGTCTATAGGGAAGATATAAAATTCAAAAGATGTCTAGTGACCAAATTACTATAGGGACTAGAGGAAAAACTATAATCCAGTACCATGTGCAAGCTACTGTAATAATATTGGAGGAGGAAACATAGAATAAAAAAACCCTGCTGCTGGTTCAGGTGTTTGTATTTTAGGAAGTTAAGGATTATCATAAAATACAGTTTTCAAAATAACCTTTATCTGGTGAAACATCATATAATAGTTTTTGGTTCCTCAGGGCAGGATAAACTCCCAGTATTTTTTAGGTTTCACAGAGTTTGATTTCTGTGCAGTAAAAGGAGTTGTAGCAGTATCATGAATGCTTGGAATGCACAACAATTTAGGGATATGATAGTGTTTTGTTCTTCAGGGCAGCATAAACTCTTTGTGTCTTTAAGGTTTTACAGAGTTGGATTTTTGTGCAGTAAAAGGAGCTGTAGTAGTGTCACGAATGCTGGGAATGCACAGCAATTTAGGGAGCAAGTGGACAAACATGCTATGAGGCCAGCAGGAGGACTGCATATTTTAAAAAGAAAAGAAAAGAAATTCAGTTTGTAATGCTTTGTAAGCATATGCACAGAAGATCACATTGTGGACTTTAGAATGCTTCAAGAGTCCACCACTTTGTAGTATGCCATCAAAGAAAATAAGACTTTATTAGAATATGCTGTAATCCTACCTAGAATTGTTTTAACATGGTGGGAGTAACAAATAAAGCTAAAGAAGGAACAACTGACTGCCATTGTCTGAAGTGATGCAGGTTCCCTTTTCTAGACCTATACTAGGAAGTTCAGCTTTCCTGAAGGACTTAGTATTGACAAGATAATACATGAGTTACAAAGGCATGACCAGGGTATATAGAATCCTTTCTTCCTGTAAGTCAATTTCTGAAAGAAATAAGGGAGATGACTAGGTTCAAGGTACACTCTGAAGGCAGTAAGGGCTTGAATGAGGGATTTGTTATATACATAATCCTACATGCATGCAGTAACAAAAGGGTAAATCTATCATTAACACTTAAACCTGTTAAACTCTTTTGCAGATCTCAGCGCAATAAATAAGTTGGTGTCCTAATACAAAAACTAAAAATAGCCAGAATAACTGGTTTAAACATAAACAGAAAAACTTTGCCTGCATAAAGTAATGATCCCAATTAAGTGGCACCTGCATGAAAGAGACCTTTCATTTCATCAGCAAACCTCTTTATAGTGTGAGGGTCCACATGGAGAGATGATAATATCATCAAAAGGATAGAAGTTTTGCTGGAATTGAATTCATCCTCAAGTCTTGGTGAGTACCTTCACAAAGTGGACCCTGTTTTTTTTTCCAAAATATCACCAAGACAACACTGACATATGGACTGCATTTTATATAGCAGATATGGACATAAGTGGTTAAAAAATAAAGAAAATAGCTGGATGCATAAGTCCCAAGATAAAAAAAGTCCCAATCCTGGTTGGTGCATTGGTACTAGGACTGGTATCCTTGAATGTCTAGGCATCCAGATATGGAAAAGTTCACAATAAAAAAATAAGATCGCAAAAAGGGAATGTAGAACAGAAGTTTAGTCAAGTAGAAGTTAAAAAATAGAAGCTGAAGTTATGGAATATTTGCAAAGTGAAGGATTCTGTGTAGAAAGTCTAACACAGGTTACATCACAGTGTTAAAGTGCAACAAAACAAATAAATAACAAAGAGGTTTTCCTCTTAGTCTTGAGTCAAACACTTCAGGATAAGCAAAGAACTCTTTTAATACAACCAAACAAACAACAGCACTGGGAGACTGCCTTCACAAAATTTCACAATCAGTCTCCCTGAGTAGAAGAAACATACAGTTTATATACTATTTATTATCAGTTACATGCATTCAGAATTATGATGTTACATACTGGTTAACAAATCAATAAATTTAAAAATATTTTATGCCCTCATAATTCTCACTTAGAGCTTCACGTGAACATTTGATAATTAGGCCTCTCTAAAACATAGACCATCTTGGTTTAGGAATCTGCCCTCTGACCTTGTACCATTTAGTACCAACATACATTATCTATACAGACATCCTTGCAACAACTCATCCCCCAGTTTGTGGAGACCAGAACTTACAAAACATTTCCTGACACAATGTTTTCTTTTTTTTTTATTAACATTTGAACCAAAATACCTCAAAACATAGTAAACATCCCTTAACTCCTTCAGCACTTACTTTTTCTATCAGTATACTATAATGTGACATTAAAGAGAATGCAGTTGTAAAACAGTTAAAATATAAAACTACAATTTAGGTGAATTGTGATTCTGCATTACATTTGATTTGTAACATAAACATATTATAAACATTTTATTTAACTCAGTTGTGAAGAAAACTGGAAGTTAATATACATTTTGTGAAGAATAATTGTGAGACAATACATATTCCCTAACAGTTCCCCCATTTGACACTATCAGTGTGACACAATATGCGTGATTATATTTTGATTCTTCTTAACTTGATAAAATAGGATTCAGCATCATAGTATTCATCATCTGCAATGACTGAGTTTTCATTATCAGATATTTTCATAAATGGAATTTCATGTGCAGGTGAGTTTAGACATTTTGCAATTACAGCCTTAGAACAGAAAATATTGAAACAAGTACAAGAATAATATCAATTATTGTAATGATACCATGTAATATACTATTTCCCAGGTTACCAAATACACTGCCCAACCATCTGAAAAGTGTCCATTGCTTCGATGCACTGTTCAGGTCCTTGACCCTTTGTTCCATAAAATTTGTCAGCTATTTTTACTCATCATGATAATCACTAATATAAGAACAACAATGACTTCCTATGAGGGCACATAACCCCCTTTTGCAGCAAGCATTATATCAAGTGCCAGTCTAATTTGTAGCACCACTGTTTGCATCTCTGTCATTTCTTGATTTGTCTTTCTGGTGTGATGTGAAGTATGGTTAGCTACCTCCTGAAGAATTTGAGCAAGCATGGTGATTTCAAGCATTGTCTTTGTACTTCATGCACAGGAAAAAGGCTGAAAATACTTGCTCTGCCCAGTGCTCACTTATTTTTAGTCTACCTGCTGGAGGATTTCCAAAATGCTGAATAGCAGGAGTAATATAGCCCACAAAGCAACATTCCAACCAATTTGTGGGCAACCAGGGGTAGGCACTATCACCACAAATGTAATAACATTCCTCTATCAAGCCCATGCCATACCCACAAACATAGTTTTTTAAGTGTAAAGAGTTTAACACACTTTCAGGTCTAGTGTCATAACATTTGCTGGTTTCTACTGGTACAGTCTCATTTCTGGCATAATATGCATCTCCACAATTTGTGGCTGTAAGGTGAAGAAACACAACTTTTGAAAGATTAGTCACGTTGCACCAAGGGCGGCCATGGTGGTGCAGTGGTTAGCATTGCTGCCTCACAGCAAGAAGTTCTCCGGTTCAATTTTCGGCTGGGGTGCCTTCTGTGCAGAGTCTGCATGTCCTCCCTGTGGTCGCATGGGTTTCCTCTGGGTGCTCCGGTTTCCTCCTTGCCTGTGTTAAAAATGTATTTGTGAGCTTTGCTTGTGTTGAAATGTATCAACAGTGCACCCTGCTGAAATGAAGAGAAATCTATGTGCATTATTTCAGTTGAATTAAATGTATATGTTTTAATAGAGGATACTGGCACAGCGCAGGTTAAATTTAAGAAAAACAAGGGAAATGAAAATGAGGTGATAAATCATTAAAAGGCACCCCACAGTGCTGAGTAGGACTGGAGATGCTGGGTCTGGGGAAGAACCTTTACCCATTAGCTCAGTGAAATGAGGGGAGGCCCTAAACACTACCATAACATTTGGATGTGTACTGTGGCCATCAGTGCTAACTTCCTGTCTCAACTTCAAAGGAGAATACTGTGAGAACCTAAGGTCAGGTGACCAGATGAGATAATTCTGTCAGCTGTCTTGGAAATTATATTTTAGATATTACAAAGAGAAATCTCAGAGTATTGAGTATCCTGTTTGGGAAGCCTGACTAGAAGGACCCTCACCCACAGCATCTTGTCTTGCTGGAGTATGTAACTTAACTAGGGAACAGTAATTCTCTTAGATTCATTCAGGAATATAGTGAAGCTTAGTTTATATATTGTTTTTCTTTGTTTGTCTGAGTCTGTCCATCAATGTTCTTTTCAATATTTCCTGTGATCTAAACTCTGTGGTTTACTGTGAATATATATTCAGTATTTTCATGTATTTTTATTATTTATTAAATATATTTAAAACATTTATTGTGGCTGGTCCTTGTTGGAAGTATCTAACCTTGGAGAGTGCTTATATTTATTTGTTGACACTGTATGGGCCACTCCAGAAGGCTAGCCATCTTGGTGAAATGCTACCATTTGTAATGGTATTAATATTACACAGTATAATTGGACACCCTTGTTAAGAGCCTTATAGTACTGACTGGTGGCAGAGATAACTACCTTATAGTCTGGACAAGTTTGATAAAGCAGGTAATCTTTGCCAGCCTTTCCCAGGTATGTGTGTGATAATTAAATCTATAAGAGTGCGTGTGTCAGCTACTTGGAGTAGGGATATGTAGCACTCGGTTTACAGAGAGGGTGCTAGAGGACTTGGCTTGGATACTCAGTTGAGGACATAACCCTACAGCTGTACCAGTGGAAAGTCTTATTGGGGATCTGGAGGGAGACAAATAAAGAGACATCCAGACCCCAGGCTGAGTGTATTCCCTGTGTGCTCTTAAGTGTAATTTTACTTGATTCAGAAAAGTCTGAATCTGGAAATACTGAGTGTATCCATTTGTATTCTAAGTTCATGTCCCTCTACAGTATCAGTGGTAAGGATTCAGCCTCCTTGATTACTCGCCCAGTATGGGGACAACACATATTGGTAGCAGTGGTGGACATCACACAGTTCATAACAGGAAATAGCAACAAAAACAAAGCAAAAGTACCACTTGTCACAGGATTCATCCTGAATTGCTGTTTGAGCTGATTTTTTCTTTAGTCCTTCACTGGGTCAGATGGTTTGTCCTTCACACCTCAATCTCTCTTCACTAGCAGTGGTGGTTCATCTGAGGCCCCCTCAAGGTAAGTCTTCTTATAGTAAGATGAGTGAATTCAGGTTGGTAGTCCTGCACAGTGTACAGCAGTCAGGGTCGTTAATAATGCCTGGAATGGGTCTTTCCACTTTGGGCTCAAACAGTTCTTTCTCTGGAAGGTTTTCACATAAACTCAATCACCCAGCTGGAGTTGGTGACAGGGCTGGTCAGATGACTGAGGAAGAGCTTATCGTACAGTTTTATGATACTGCTGCAAAAAATGGACATGACTTTTACAGTGGGACAGTATAACATCATCCTTTAGAATTAATTCTTCATTTGACACAGGGCAAGCAGCTGGAAGGGACATGAGTCTCCCCATTAATATCGCATAGGGACTCAGTTTCCTTGTAGTACTTAATGTACTTTTCACACTCATTAATGCTAATGGACGTGCCTTGGGCCATTTAAGGTTTGTTTCAGCACAAATCTTTGAAATCTTATTTTTAAGGGTTCTATTAATCCTCTTTGCTAATCCAGATGATTGTGGATGGTTGGGACAGTGACGACTCAACTTAGTATTAAAACATTTGCAGAGTTCCTTTATCAGGGAATTGTTAAAAAGGATTCCCTGGTGACTATTCATAATAAAAGGTACACCAAATCTTGGAATAAAATCATACATAAGTTTCTTTACAACAGTTGCTGCAGCTGCTCTATGACATGGGTAAGCTTTCACCCATGCAGAAAACAACACACCGCCACCAGGATATATTGTAAATTATGTACTTTTTGCATTTGGACAAAGTCCAGTGCACATTAACAAAAGGTCCCCAAGGTGGTGGTAAACATGCAGCCTTAATGTTTGCATCTCTGATAACATTATACTGTAAGTATGTTGCACAGTTAATAACATACTGAAGTATCAAAGAAGAGACATGGGGGCATACCAGTTTTGGGTAACTGAATTAAACAAAGCTGTCTTACCTGCATGGGCTGGTAAATGACATGCCCTTACCAAGTAATGTAGCAAGGAGGCAGGTGCCACCAGTCAGCCATCTGGACATTGCCATAATCCATCGGTGGATTTGTTGCATCCATCCTTGAGCCACCTCTGAACTTCTTCCTGTGATGCTTCAGCTTGGAAAACTGGAATTTTCTTAAAATCAAACACACAATCACTGTTGGAGTTTTGCAATAACATTACATGAAAGTTTGCACAAAATCCTTCTATAACTTGTTTAGCAGCTTGATCTGCCAAATGATTTCCTTTTGTAATACTATTTATACCCTTTTGATGGGCACTACTTTTAATTATGGCCAGCTGCCTGGGCAGTAGAACAGTCTCAGATCATTCACATACACATAATTTTTAATTTTAGTACCTAATGAGATTAAGAAACGTCTCTGCTTCCAGAGTTGTCCAAAATCATGCACTACACCAAAGACATAACGACTGTCAATATAAATGTTGGCTACTTTGTCCTTGGCTAATTCACAAGTCCTTTGCAGAGCCAATAATTCAGCTACCTGGGCAGAATGAACAGCTCTAATCTTTGTTGAAGCAATATTTAATCTTTTGTACAAATAGCTATCCCTGCAATCAAATGTCCCTTTTGATTTCTTCCACAGGAACCATCCACAAATACATTCAGTTCAGCATTGTGTATAGGAGTGTCCTTTAAGTCATTTCTAGGAGAAAGCAGATAGTTAGTCACACAGACACAATCATGCTCTTCACCATCCTACTGTAATAAAGATGCAGGATTCAGGGCAGAAGAACATACTAGAGAAATAGATGGATCTGAAAGTAATGTGTCCTCATATTTAGTTAGATTTTCAGTCAAGAGTGGTTAAGCTTTCATTTTAAGCAAGAGACATTATATAGAATGGAGGACGGCTACTGTATGATCATGCCCGAGCAGCAGTGATTGTGCTAGATTGATTAGAATGGCAAGAGCAATTGTCATTAGACATGGTGGGAATCCTTTTGCAACAGAATCTAGTGCTGTACTGTAATAAGCTACTAGGCCGTAGTTGTCCCTGTGTTTTTGTGTAAGCACTCCCTGAGCAAATCCATTTCTTTCATGACAAAATCAAAGTCTTTTCATAATCTGGTAACTCTAAAGCTGGGGAAGTAGCTAAAGCTTGCTTTGAATTCTGAAATTAATTTTCCTCTTTACTATCCCAAGGGAGGGGTTCTGGTATATCTTGTTTTAAAAGATTTGTCAAAGGTTTAGCAATTTTGGGATAATTGGAAATACACTGTATGGAATACCTTGTCATACATATGAAAGATCTAATCTCATGCTGAGTAATTGGATGTGGCACTTTAGCTATTGCTTAAATACGAGGTGGTAACACCTGTCTACTGCCCTGATATATCAAATGGCCAAGATAACGTACCTGAAGTGACCATAGCTGCAATTTTTCTCTCTATACCTTGTGTCCTTTTACTGCAAGTATAGTCAGAAGATGTAAGGTATCCTGCTGACACTGTTGAAAAGAGTCAGATGCTATTATTAAATCATGTGCATATTGTACTAAACACAGATCCACCTGGAAATGTCACATCTTCCAAATCCTTTTTTAGAATTTGAGAAAATAATGAAAGAGATTCAGTGTATCCTTGTGGTAACTGTGCCCATGTCTGTCCCTAATAAGTAATGGCAAACAAAAACTGACTTTCAGGGTGGATGGGTATAGAAAAGAATGCTGAACAGAGATCTATTACAGAAAATATTTTGCTGTAGGTGGTATGCAGCTATTGTTGCTGGATTTGGAACCACAAGAAAAGTTGGTAATACTGCTTTGTTTACTGCACTCAAATCTTGCACAGACCTGTAAGTATCTTTTCCTGTTTTTTTTTTCCACAGGGAGAATAGAAGTATTAAAATGGCTTTTAGCTGGCACTATTATTCCTTGTTGTATCTGAATTATGGGTTTGATTCCCTGCTGTGCTTCTGGTTTCAGAGGATACTTCAGAGCTCTAGGCAGAGGTTTTGATGGATTCAGTTTTATTTTTACCAGTTCTGCAGATTTTATTACACCTACTTCATTAACGTGTTTAGCCCATAAGTTAGCAGGTTTCAGTGGATACTTCAGAGCTCTAGGCAGAGGGTTTGATGGATTCAGTTTTATTTTTACCGGTTCTGCAGATTTTATTACACCTACTTCATTAACGTGTTTAAAGTTAGCAGGTACCTGCTGCAGCAGTTTTTCAGTTGTCTGTATGCCTTCCACCAGCTGTTCCTCAGCTTGGGCTAAGAGTGCCAATACTTTCCCCTCTGATTCTGTTGGAACATCCAAATATACCCCTTCTGGAGTACACTAAATACTACAACCCAGTTTGCATAATGGGTCTCTCCCTAGCAGATTTACTGGTGCAGTAGTACTCAAAAGAAAGGAATGCCTTTCTTCATTCAAACCTAAAGAAATGAATATAGGTTTTGAAACAGGATACATAACAGTAGCATTTGTTACTCCAACTGCCTTTACTTTACGTTTTGATACTGGTAGTTGACTCTCTAAAGAAACTTTTAATACAAACTTAGTGGCTCCAGTGTCCACCAGAAAAGGAATTTTCTTTGAATGTATTCCTTTTTTAACATAGGGTCCCTTTGATCCATTGGCAGTAAAGGATCAAGATTTATTTCTGCCTCATTACCCTGAAATAGTCAGTACTGTGATTCCTGACTCCTTTAAATGTGAGAAGGTGGTGGAGGAAATGTAGCAGTGTTATAATGTGGGTGCCATTCAGTCCAGGTATCGAAATGCAGCATTGTTATAATGTGGGTGCCATTCAGTCCAGGTATCGAAATGCAGCATTGTTATAATGTGGGTGCTATTCAGTCCAGGTATCGAAATGCAGCATTGTTATAATGTGGGTGCCATTCAGTCCAGGTATCAAAATGCAGCATTGTTATAATTTGAGTGCCATTCAGTCCAGGTATCGAAATGCAGCATTGTTATAATTTGGGTGCCATTCAGTCCAGGTATTGAAATGCAGTAGGGTGCCATTCAGTCCAGGTATCGAAATGCAGCATTGTTATAATTTGGGTGCCATTCAGTCTAGGTATCGAAATGCAGCATTGTTATTATTTGGGTGCCATTCAGTCCAGGTATCGAAATGCAGCATTGTCATAATTTGGGTGCCATTCAGTCCAGGTATCAAAATGCAGCATTGTTATAATTTGGGTGCCATTCAGTCCAGGTATCGAAATGCAGCATTGTTATAATTTGGGTACCATTCAGTCCAGGTATCGAAATGCAGCATTGTTATAATTTGGGTGCCATTCAGTCCAGGTATCGAAATGCAGCATTGTTATAATTTGGTGACATTCAGTCCAGGTATCGAAATGCAGCATTGTTATAATTTGGGTGCCATTCAGTCCAGGTATCGAAATGCAGCATTGTTATAATTTGGTGACATTCAGTCCAGGTATCGAAATGCAGCATTGCTATAATTTGGTGACATTCAGTCCAGGTATCGAAATGCAGCAGTGTTATAATGTGGGTGCCATTCAGTCCAGGTATCGAAATGCGGCATTGTTATAATTTGGGTGCCATTCAGTCCAGGTATCAAAATGCAGCATTGTTATAATATGGGTGCCATTCAGTCCAGGTATCGAAATGCAGCATTGCTATAATTTGGGTGCCATTCAGTCCAGGTATCGAAATGCAGCATTGTTATAATTTGGGTGCCATTCAGTCCAGGTATTGAAATGCAGCATTGTTATAATTTGGGTGCCATTCAGTCCAGGTATCGAAATGCAGCATTGTTATAATTTGGGTACCATTCAGTCCAGGTATCGAAATGCAGCATTGTTATAATTTGGGTGCCATTCAGTCCAGGTATCGAAATGCAGCATTGTTATAATGTGGGTGCCATTCAGTCCAGGTATCGAAATGCATCATTGTTATAATTTGGGTGCCATTCAGTCCAGGTATCGAAATGCAGCATTGTTATAATGTGGGTGCCATTCAGTCCAGGTATCAAAATGCAGCATTGTTATAATTTGGGTGCCATTCAGTCCAGGTATCGAAATGCAGCATTGTTATAATTTGGGTACCATTCAGTCCAGGTATCGAAATGCAGCATTGTTATAATTTGGGTGCCATTCAGTCCAGGTATCGAAATGCAGCATTGTTATAATTTGGTGACATTCAGTCCAGGTATCGAAATGCAGCATTGTTATAATTTGGTGACATTCAGTCCAGGTATCGAAATGCAGCATTGTTATAATTTGGGTGCCATTCAGTCCAGGTATCGAAATGCAGCATTGTTATAATTTGGTGACATTCAGTCCAGGTATCGAAATGCAGCATTGCTATAATTTGGTGACATTCAGTCCAGGTATCGAAATGCAGCAGTGTTATAATGTGGGTGCCATTCAGTCCAGGTATCGAAATGCAGCATTGTTATAATTTGGGTGCCATTCAGTCCAGGTATCAAAATGCAGCATTGTTATAATATGGGTGCCATTCAGTCCAGGTATCAAAATGCAGCATTGTTATAATTTGGGTGCCATTCAGTCCAGGTATTGAAATGCAGCATTGTTATAATTTGGGTGCCATTCAGTCTAGGTATCGAAATGCAGCATTGTTATAATTTGGGTGCCATTCACTCCAGGTATCGAAATGCAGCATTGTTATAATTTGGGTGCCATTCAGTTCAGGTATTTTGGACTCTCTACATTTGCCTGTGTGGACATTCTCCTCTCCAATGTCCTGCTTCTCCACAACTGAATCAAGATACATCAGATGAGGCAGGAGGGGCACTGCCAGTTCATTGTTGCCAACCAGCTGCACCTTGTTCCCCTCAGCTAGCACTCTTACAAAATCCCCTAGCAATTCCTTTCCCCCTTCCCCTGCCTCTGCTTTGTCCCCTCGGGGCTTCTAACTGCCTTACTAACATCTTATCTTCAGCATCCCTTTTCCATTTTTCCTGGTACTCAGTACAGCGATTCCAGCACTTGATAAGGACTTCAAGTCCTTTCCCTGCCAGTCTATAAGCACTTGCTTTATCTGGTTTTGTACAGGAGCTTGCAGATTCTGCACAAAAGCTGCTGCAATAACTGGCTTAGCTTGTTCTTCTGGCTCTGGTATCCCTGAATGTCTAGCAAACACTGTTTTAAGATGACTCAAATAATCTGCAGGGGCTTTCCCTTTATTTTGCTTGCATACTTGTATCTTAGACCAATCAGTTCTAACATGACAAACTTATGTAATTTTATTTAAGAATGCTGTTCTTTTATCTGTTAGTGCATTCCCTGTGAGAGTAAATATTTCAGCTTTTTCAAGTAACTGTTTTCTTATTTCATCTGAGGTAACTACCCTGAGCAGCTGATTTAAATCTGTCAAGGTAAGGTTGTGACATTCTATTATAGTTTTTAATTCCTCCCTAAAACTTAAAGGATCTCCTCTAATATTTGGAAAACGTTTAGACATAGTATGCAAATCATCAGGGGTCCAAGGATGATGAATAAGCTCTCTATTATTAGCCCCCCAAACTTTCCTAAGTGGTGCCAAAAGATCCTCTCCAGAGGACCTAAACTCCTCTCCTACCCTATCGTGTGAGCTTGTGTGAATAACTACAGGAGTGTTAAATACTAATGTCCCTGTTGGAGAAGTAGAAACTTTTTATGAAAGATAGGAAGAAAAATCCCCCCTCAACTGCAGATGCCTGTTTGGAAGATGAAGGTTGAACAGGGGAACTAGTCTGAGATGTAACAGTATCACACTGACTTTGTGTGCAATGGACAGTTTCCCAAAATGTAGGGGTTTGAGAAACAGCAGAATCTTGTACAGCAGCCACCCATGCTGATCCATATGAGGGTGGGGGTGCAGTAGCTGCTGGAGGATTATCATTTTCTTTAGAAGTTTCTGCTGTTTAGTCATCTTCAGTTTGTTACGAAGCTGCTAAGACAGGATAAAGGGATCCCTTTTTACTGGTTTGTACTATCTTCTTAATCACTTTCACCTGTTGCAGCAGCTTCTGACTAGTATCCTGTAATCAGCTTAATGCTAACTCCTTTTCTTTTTCAAGAGGTTCAGTATACCAGCAATAATATACTGCCACTTGTTTCTCTCCTACTTTCGTTTTATTTTCCTCCAAAATATCCTTCAATTTCATTAATTTATCCTTATTATAAGTTCCATTTAATGGAAATACTGCACCAGAGTAATTTTTAGTATGCTGAAACCACTCATTCAAATACTTACGACTTTCTTTACCATAATTAGGATACATAAAATATGCAGTTGTTCCCTTTTCAGGGATTTGATCCTGCTTGCTTACCTTTGTTGCCATTTTTCCCTGTTAAACCTTACTTTACAGATCATGGGTCCTGGTAATTTAGAGGGAAAGAAATGAGTGCATCAATCCACACGCCATTCAGGGAGGAAAGGGTAGGGATTCTGTCATGACGCAATGACAGAGGAAAGGTTAACATCAGCTTTTTTTCACAGGACCCCCTTGCTTTCATCCCATCACAAGCTCAAAATTTACAGCTCCAGCACTGCAATCAGGATAACGGGGTGGATAGGTACTGTGTCCAGAACCAACCACTCTTTCGGACCTTCTGTGGGTATTTTCACACAATCACACGTATGTTCCAATGTGCTATGGGCTTGTGAACTTGATTTAACAACACACACACCTACATCCCAACATACCATAGGCTCATGAATTTGATTTAACTTTGCACACACATCTATGTCCCAACATACTATAGGCTCATGAATTTGATGTAACTTTACTTTTAACTTTCTTTTTTTTCACTCTCTCTCTTTCTCTCTCTTCAGTCATACATTACACACACAGAAAAATCAGTCATACATTAAACAACACAGTCATACATTACAGACACACAAAAAAAAAAAAAAAACATCAGTTGTACATTAAACAACACAAAGCAACAGTCATATCTTTTACCTTTTTGTCCTGATGTTACCACCCTTTTTGTTGTATGCACATACACATTAATAAACTTTGTCATATTCTGTGGGGTCCTTCCACTATTACTTTATATATACATAACAAGCAAATTTCTGTCATTCAACAACACAGTAAACACCATATACTTAATAAGCAAACTCAGCCATTCAACAGAACAGTAAATGCCTTTCCAGTTTTTATTTTAACTGCAATGTTCTAAATGAGAGAGGAAAGAAAGGGAAAATAAAAACATTTTCCACAAATCCAGTTTCCCCATTTCTAGCCTAGCATGTTTGCACACCCTGAATAGTTAAGTATCCAAATCTCTGACTATTCCATATAAAACTGTATGGAATTCACAGAAGAACTTTCTGTGCTGGGCCCGTGTAATTTATTCCACCCTGCCCTGCAGCAATACCAAAGTTCAGAAACCAAGCATGGCACCAAAGGTTAAAGTGCAACAAAACAAATAAATAACAAAGAGATTTACCTGTTAGTCTTGAGTCAAGAATAACACGTCAGGATGTGCAAAGTACTCTTTTTATGGAACCAAACAAACAACAGCACTGGTAGACTACCTTCACAAAATTTCCAACTATTCTCCAGAGTAAGGAGAAACAAAAGGAGCAGGAGACATCTGAAGAAGTATGAACATGGGAAAGAAAAAGAGATTTTAATATGGTGCAATATTTACGCAAAGGAGAAAGCAAAACTAATCAATGTGAAAAGAGCAGCACCAAAGATATTTGAAGAGAAATACAGAAAAAGACAAGCAGCTATGGAAAATTTGACAATACAAAAAATAAGAAAACAAAGAGGATATGTAGAAAAGAGGATTAGTAATGTTGAAGTTAAAGAAATAGAAACTGAGGTTATGGATTACCTGCAAAGTGAAGGATTCAGTGTAGAAAATTTAACTCAGATAACAACACAACAGGATAGAGCAATGGACAGCCACATTAAGGAGAAACCAGTGGAGGGGGAAGCATCTAATCAGTTAACATATGAAGATACTTTGAAGTCTCCCATAGGAAACCAGTACAAACATGCCATTGGAGCTATACAGCAAGGGAAAGTACAGGAAACTAACTGACACAGTTAATGTCATAGAGTGATAGGCCAGAGAGTTCCCATATGAAAGAGCAATGGATGACACAGGGTGAAACTGAAGAGAACGTGGCACAGGAAGATCCTCTGAAACTTTCTGTAGAACACCCGCAGGGAATGGAGAACAAAGAATGTGCCCTCAGTTTAGAAGAAAATGATATTAGAGAAGAGTTGCTTGATTTAATAGAGATGGATACACATATTAAGCTAAATGAAGGAAATAGACTGCAAAAGGTCAATTAAACCCAAAAAGTTAGAAGTTTAATAAAACACATGAACACAGTAATTAGGACTGTCCATAGAGATGTATGTGATATAACAGAAGTAAATAGGGTACATTAATGTGCAGCCAAATTAATAATAAATTCCTTACACAAGAACACCTGGTAGTAAAGGAAAGGATGGGGAGAAATCAAATGCCATCATGGAAGTATCGAATAGAGAAAACTATAAAGCAATTGAGACAAGAAGTGTCACTGTGAAAAGTGTACATAAGAAGGTACAGATCAGCAAAACACTCAGAAAGATGGATGTGATAAAAGCAATGCATAGTACTTTAACAAATCAGGATTTATCCTGCACTATAGCAAATTATAAACTAAAACTATCAGCACAGGCAGAAAAACTTAGAAGATATGCAGATAAATATAAACGGAAAGTACAAAATAAGCAATTTATCGATGACCCAAAAATGTTTTATAGAGAACTGGGAAACAAGGTAAAAGGAATCAAAAGACAACCAAAAAAGAAGAAATAGATACATTTTGGAGAAATATTTATGAAGATCCTGTGGAACATAACAAAGACGCTAAATGGATATGAAATGGGATGAAGTAATGGCCAGAGAGACTGAAACAAAGTTAAGAAAGGCCATCTAATTGGAAAACCCCAGGCCACGATGCAGTACCTAACTTCTGGCTAAAATTATTAACATCTTTGCATGAAGATTTAGCCATGAGTAAGAACCCCGAATAGAGACCAGCCTGGCTAACAAGAGGAAACACAATGCTCCTACTTAATAGTGACCTTGCAAGCTACCCTAAAAACTATAGACCATTAACTTGCCTTCCGACGACAGATAAACTATACACTGGAACTGATGCTGACAGAGTTTATAGTCATTTAGAAGAAAACTCAATTATGGAAATAAAACAAAAGGGTACTAAAATTAAGTCCTATGGAACAAAAGATCATTTGTTGTTAAATAACGTCATAGTGAAGAACTGTAAAAAGGGGAAAAACTGACCAAGTCTGCAGAGGACCGCAAGCTGGGTGCTGTCATCAATTCCCCTAGTGACATGGACATCCTCCAAGAGGGTCTCACCCAAACAAATGACTGGTGCCAGAAACATGGCCTCAAGCTAAATACCAAAAAATGCAATCATCCCCTTTGGGAAGTGTGATGTCCCCACAAATCATGACATTAATAACAATGTCCTAAGCACACAATCAGTTGTGAGGGATTTGGGCACCCAGGTTGATAAGCAACCTGACTTTTGACCACTATGTTGCTTCAGTTGCATGGAAAGCTTTCTACATGGCCCACCTCACAAGTAAGGGTATCTCATCCAGGGACAAGAAGGTCATAACATCCCTGTATTCTTCCCTTATAAGGCCCAGTATTGAGTACAATGATCCATTTGGCATGTACCTCGCAAAGCACATGCAGCAGCTGGAGATACTACAGAGGTTCCTCACCAGGAGAATCCTGGACCTCAAAAATCTACCATATACAGATAGGCTAAAAGCCATAACCATTTACTCAGTTTCATACAGACTCCTCCTCAGAAGTGACCTTTGTCTGGCATACAAGGCAAACTCGGACCCCGCCTTGATGGGACTGCTGCATATCCGCAAGTCAAGCTCCAATTGAGTAACCTGCACGTGCAGCCTCAACCTAGTCTGTGACATCAACAGTACTTGTTGGCGGGACAGATTTGTGTCCCAGAGACTCCCCCATCTGTGGAATAGACTCCCTCTTCACATCTAGCAGAGTACCTCTTTACCCCTTTTTAAGTGCAACCTGGATAACTGGATGGGAAATAGAAAATACACCCCTGGGATTCCACCCGTGTCCCTGCTGTACAGGGGCATCGGGTGCTGATTTGTCTATACATGGGCTAAAGTCTTGGCTAGGCTTATAAAGGTCTCAGGGCCAATAGCCTAGTAACTTCTTATGATCGATCCTATAATCCCTATAATCTAAGTATGGCATGGATAGGCTACAAAAAAGCATTTGACAGTATCCCACATTCATAGATAAAAGAAGGCTTAAAAATGTATAAAATACACCCCACACTGATAAATTACATCATAGTGACCATGAAACAGTGACAGACCACTGTGCAGTTAAGCCATGATAAAGGACAACTTATTATTCCAGGGATACAAATTCAGAAGGGGATATTCGAAGGTCACCGCTGCTTTTTTGCCTTGTCCCTAACCCATTAAGCTGTCTGCTTAACAAATTAGGTCATGGTTATAATTTGGCTCCTAGAAAGTAACAAAGCATAAAGAATTCTCATCTTCTTTTAGTAGATGATTTAAAACTGTACAGCTCATCAGATGAGGAACTGAAAGCACAACTGCAAGTAGTCAAAACGTTTTCAGATGATATATGATTGCCATTTGGTCTTGATAATTGTGCAAAAGCAACCTTTAAAGCAGGAAAGCCGCAGCACCAAGAAAACAAGAATGTGATATAAAAGAACTTGAGCAACAGGGACTGTATAAATATTTGGGAATTGATGAAGGATCAACAATAAAACATGAACAGATGTGAATGAAATTCAGTAAGGAATACTTTAGAAGACTTAAATTTGTCCTGAAAACAGCATTGACATCTAGGAAAAACAGTTCACTCTATAAACCAGTTTGCTCTTCCTGTCCTAACTTACAGTTTTGGAGTGAGTGACTGGCCCCAAACAGTAATGGTTAGATTAGACATGAAAACAAGAAGGCTGCTTCATGCTCATTAAATAATTTATAAACATCATTGCATACCAAGATTATGTATTCCCGGTTCCGAAGGTGGTATGGGCCTCCTTGAAACTGATTGCATGTATAGATCTGCAATCATGGGACTCCACACATATCTGCTGACCTCACAAGACCCAAACACAGTGAAAGTCTTGAAACATGAGGAGAATAAATCTAAGATGACTTCCTTGCTTAGTCTAGTAGAAGCATATCGGCATCAAGCGGGAATGGAAATCAAACCAGAAGTAGATAAAAATCAAGCAGCGACTGAATGTGCCAAAAAAACAAAAGAAAGAATATAAGGTGAAGCATCAGATGAGAAGGCAAGAAATGTGGAAAATACATAAATATAGATGCAAGTATAGAAAACTCCTGGAACAACCTCATGTTGATCAGGACTGAATGCAGGAATGGTTAAGGAGAGGCAAATTCAAACCAAAAGATGAAAGGTTAATATTGGCGGCACAAGATAGTGGACTACGTACAAGTTGGTTTACAAAGTCCATTGAACATGTGGAAGAAACAGAAAAATGTAGGTTTTGTAAAACAGAATTGGAAACAGTTGCACACCTTGTTGCTGGCTGTGACATAGTAATGGCAGAAGGACTGTATACTGAAAGGCATAATAATGTGGCAAGACTTTTTCACTGGGGATTGTGTAAACATTATAATATTGAATTAGCTGAAAAACACTGGAGACATGAGCCAGAAGCATCATAGAAAATGAAGTCTACATTACATGGGATCACCCATTACCAACAGTCCAAAGGATAGATACGAGAAAACCAGATATAGTGGTCTTTGAATAGAAGACAAAAGTAGCACTGATCATTGAAATCACTACACCCATTGACTACAGTGACTTGCAATACAGAGACACCAAGTCATGAAATATTAGGATCTGCAGGCAGAAATGAGAGCAATGTCAAAGAATTAATACCTAGACTGTTCCAGTAGTTGCAGGAGCAATGGGTCTTATCTAAATATGATTGTAGATTCTTTTTTATATGTTACCAATACAATGTAACTCTATATGAATAGCAGAAAGAGTCATTACCAGGCACACTGCAGGTGCTACGAAGAGTACTTCTGGCTTACATCAAAGACTGAAACAATACTAATTTCATGAAATTTAATTATACTTTGACTTTGGAATGGGGTATATTCCTGTCATGGTACTAGAAACACAGAAGACTTTGCAAAATGAAAAACTACAGTGGCTTGAGCAAATTCTGAATGAAAGAAAAGGATTCATGGGCAGACATGCTGAAATGGTAGTAAACAGGCCATATGATAACAACTCACACAAAGGTTTGAGAACCAGAGTTAATTATCCCAGATAGGTCCTGGGTATAGGAGGACATCAACTAGAGGATTGTTTCTATTGGTTAACATAAAATTTACTAGTAGTAGGATTTCTTGCCTCCTTTAGTACCTGTTCCATGTCCTCGTATATGAGGAGCCTGAAAGGCATCCAGATTGAATCATTCAGATAGTCAGTTGAAGTTGTTTGAGATTAGGGTGTATCAAACTCCCCTTGTCTTGTGTGAGTAGAGCCAATCTGTGAGGAAGCTTGTGGTAATTACACCTGTCCAATGCCTTAAAGAAGGAAAATTAATATTGCCAGGTACAGAGAGGAGTCACCACAATGATTTCTGGAGAGTCCTGAATCTTTAGAATTACCCTGGATATCAGCTGAAAGGGTGGAAATGCATAAAGGAATATCCCAGCCCAAAGGAATGAAAAAGCAACTGTTTTCTAGGCCTGCCTGCAAGGAATCCTGGTACAAAATGTGTTTAGTTTTTTTATTTTGAAAGAAAGCAAACAAATCTATCTGAGATGTTCCCTACAACTGGAATAGTTCCTGGAAGCCCCCCCCCCATTCAATTAGCATTCATGAGGGTCTGTTTTGGACATGCTTAGCTTGTCTATCACTACATTTTGCTCTGATAGAATATAAGATGCTTGCAGGGTTAAACAATGCTAAAGAGCTACCACCCAAGTCTGCACAGGAGGTAAGAACTGGTTCCACCTGTTTGTTTATGTATTACATCACTGTGGTGTTGTTTGTAACCACCTGTAAAGGCCCCCCTGGGGATCATAGGTGATGAAGACATTTTATAGCAGGGATCACAGCGAACATCTTTGACAGCTACATGCATGGGTCTGTGTAAAGAGTTTCACAAGCCTTGCACCTTTACCTGCACAGGAGGTAAGAGCTGGTTCTTCCTGTTTGTTTATGTGCCACATCACTGTGGTGTTGTCTGTAACCACATGTAAAGGCCTCTGTTTGTTTATGCACCACATTACTGTGGTGTTGTCTGTAACCACCTGTAAAGGCCCCTGTTTGTTTATGTACTACATCACTGTGGTGCTGTCTGTAACCACCTGTAAAGGCCCCTGTTTGTTTATGTACCACATTACTGTGGTGTTGTCTGTAACCACCTGCAAAGGCCCCTGTTTGTTTATGTACCACCTCACTGTGGTGTTGCCTGTAACCACCTGTAAAGGCCCCTGCTTGTTTATGTACCACATCACTGTAATGTTGTCTGTAACCACCTGTAAAGGCGCCTGTTTGTTTATGTACCACATCACTATGGTGTTGTCTGTAACCACCTGTAAAGGCCCCTGTTTGTTTATGTACCACATCACTATGGTGTTGTCTGTAACCACCTGTAAAAGCCCCTGTTTATGTACCACATCACTGTGGTGTTGTCTGTAACCACCTGTAAAGGCCCCAGTTTGTTTATGTACCACATCACTGTGGTGTTGTCTGTAACCACCTGTAAAGGCACCTGTTTGTTTATGTACCATATCACTGTGATGTTGTCTGTAACCACCTGTAAAGGCGCCTGCTTATTTATGTACCACATCACTATGGCGTTGTCTGTAACCACCTGTAAAGGCCCCTGTTTGTTTATGTACCACATTACTGTGGTGTTGTCTGTAACCACCTGTAAAGGCCCCAGTTTGTTTATGTACCACATCACTGTGGTGTTGTCTGTAACCACCTGTAAAGGCACCTGTTTGTTTATGTACCATATCACTGTGATGTTGTCTGTAACCACCTGTAAAGGCGCCTGTTTGTTTATGTACCACATCACTATGGTGTTGTCTGTAACCACCTGTAAAGGCCCCTGTTTGTTTATGTACCACATCACTATGGTGTTGTCTGTAACCACCTGTAAAGGTCACTGTTTGTTTATGCACCACATCACTATGGTGTTGTCTGTAACCACCTGTAAATGCCCCTGTTTGTTTATGTACCACGTCACTGTGGTGTTGTCCGTAACCACCTGTAAAGGCCCTGGGGATCATAGATGATGAAGACATTTTATAGCAGGGATCACAGCTAACATCTTTGACAGCTACATGCATAGGTTTGTGTAAAGAGTTTCACAAGCCTTGCACCTTTACCTGCACTGAAACTGATCCCAAACCAAAATCTGTGGCATCTGTAACAACAAATTGAGTTGACATAGGAAAAAAAAAGGAGACCTAGATTCTAAGCAATTGAAGTCTCCACCAGTGCAGTTCCTTCTTGAAAAGGCGCAGAACTTGACTTTGGAATTCCAGAGGATGCAAATGTTGAGTTCACATGTTTTTTTAGAAACTATTGCATTTTTCTCACAAGTAACCTGGCTCATTAGAAGCCATGAAATTAAAATCCAAGATATTCCCTAGCTGAAGTCTTAGACAGATTGAGGAAGGTGAGAAAAGTTTCCCCAATACAAATTCACTATTTCTTGGGATAGGAAAGCCTTTTGAAGAGAAATATAAGGCAGCCTAAAAATCAGTCCTGTGTGACATAGTCAAGGAGGATTTCTGAACACTTATCTTGAATCCCAGAGTGATAAGGAGTGAGAAAAAAAACATGTTAAGGACTCCAGACAGCTGGCAAAATACTCGGCAAAGATAAGCAAGTTGTCTAAATAATGGAATACATGAATGCCATGCTGCAGTTTGCAATGGGCTATCCCTGGAGCCAGACATTTTGTAAACACCCTTGGAGCTGTGAATAGCACAAAGGGTAATGCAGAGAACTAATAATGTGACCTAGACACAAAGAATCTGAGAAATTTACTGAAGCCTGTAGCTATAAGAATGTGATGATAAGCAATGTTTAGGTCTAATGTTACCATAAGACTCAAAAGAGGAATGACAGCTAACATACAGGGTCAGCATTTTGAATTTTGCTACTTTCACAAACAGACTGAGAAAGGAAAGATCTAGAACTGGACTTCAGGAAAGCACTTTCTTTGGTCGCAGAAGCATTCCACAGTAGAATCCTTCCCCATTTGGTCTAAAAGCACTGATTACATAACCCCTGGATCAGCTTGTCTAGAAGAACCTGAAGAAATAACTTTGGTTAGGAGGAATTCCCCTGAAAGGAGGTATGTGTATCCAGTGCCAGCTGTAACACCTCTGTAGCACTTTTAGTATCCACGAGTGGGAAACAACCTGTTTCCACAGGGGAAGAATGAGCTCCATTTTTAGAGCAGATTTACAGATGTAAAGGTGGGAGTGTGGGATGGAGGGGGGGTGCTATGGGAGTGTGGAATGGAGAGGTTGCTGTAGGAGTGTGGGATGGAGGCTGTGCTGTAGGAGTGTGGGATGGAGGGGGTGCTGTAGGAGTGTGAGATGAGGAGGGGGTGATGTAGGAGTGTGGGATGGTAGGGGTTCCTGTAGGACTGTGGAATGGATGGGGGTGCTGTCATTTTGAATAAGCAGTCAATTTTCTGAATGGATCCCTGTTTCTTATTGTTCCTCTCCCACCATCTCTTTTGGGTTCACTGTCTGCCAGTAAATTGCAGGGACTGCTTATTTTGACTTTTGAAGTAATCAGGGGATTTGTAATATTTATTATAAGTGGGGTGGGGGGCTTGAAAATGTTAGAAACACCATGAATTAATTTTTCCTCTTTAATGAAAATGTTTGAGAACCTGAACAGCAGAAGGGGCAAAGAAAACCTCCTTATCTAAAGCAAAGCTCAACATTTCAGACTTTACCTCATCAGAAAACTTTTGACTACATACCAAGGCATATTTTCTCAAAATGGTAGTAGTAATAGTGGTTCTGTCCACAGTCACTGCACAACCATGAACCCTCTTTAAACCATGTTAAGGCACCAGATACAAGTCAGAAATAATAGGTTTCAGACAGGACCTACCTTCTGAAGGAAGTGAGGCAGGCAATCCCTCAAGCTGGCAACACAGTTAAGAATAAACTTCCTCATCTACATATTAGCTAACAATGCTGCATACTAAAGTGGAAGAAAAGGATCTTACCTTCCTTGTAGGTTATGGGTTGGCATTGACTAGTACTACTTTATCTTCTTTGTAGGTTAAGGGTTGGTATTGACTAGTACTGATTAGTACTCCATTTCCAGCTGTGAAAGCAGTAGAAAAGGCTGATGAATCAGATTTATTATGAGAAAACAATAATTTGTTAAACTGGGGTGCTTTATAAAGTCGTCATTTTTTTAGGGGCAGAAGTCTGAGAGTCGGGGTTATTGCAGTAATATCTAGCATGTCCTCCAAAGGTAGCATAACAGGAGGAATGGGTGTAGGTAGGGGAAATCCAGTTGTAACATATCATAATATCAACTCAGTTTAGGGGGTTCTCCCCTTTTTCACAAATATACCTCATTCATCCTTGAAACTGTCTCAGAAAAGGAAAATGCCTCTAAAGAAGTTGGAGTAGACCATCTTTCCCCTGAATCAGAGTCCTGGGTTTCAGAGTCTGAAAGGGAAGAAACCATAACTTTACCAAGGTTTCCTCTGAAAAAAATTCTTCAGGAATATCTTAACCAGTTTACTCTCTGATATGTAATTCTGTTCTCTAGGATTGAAAGCTTGCAATAAATAAAAAATAATCCTCATGAAAAGACAAAATGCCTTTAGATAAGTAATCCTTAACTTTTTTTTTTTTTTCAGGGGCATTCCTGGAAGAAGTTCACTTCATTCTGGGCAACAGGTTTCTTTTTTCAGGCACCCCGGATAGATCCTTTCATAGAAAATCTGACATCTAAAGAAGATGGTTCTTTCATGCCTGGATTGGACACTGGAACAGCCGCAAAGGACATGGCTAACAATAGGTCCATGGTGGTTGAAGGGACTACAACAGAGGAACCTAGAGAAACCAGTGAGTGGTCTGAGGAACAACTTGTCACTGCAGAGTCAACAACCACAGTCAGAAAAATGGTCTGATCCCACTGTGTAGGAAGATGAAACAGCAGGACTGCTGTAAGTATCCATGCCATAGCAAAGAAAGACACCTGAATGCCAATAAGCACTGCTGCGTCATTCAGAAAATAGGTTGATATAAAAACAGGCAGCATGCAAACTTACACTTCTGCACACATTCCCCTTTCAAAAGTAAAATCACAAACAGTAAAGAAGAATCCATGTCAGACCTCAATATCCCTTTTCTGAACCGCACTGACAGAAAAAAAGGTAAATTGTCACGAAGTGGACACAGGCATTCAACATAAAACACATTTCCTTCTCTGTAAAACACTTCTCATTCCTAAAAATTTACTCATACAAATAAAAGTTCTCAAAATCAGTATATTTTTATGAAAAAAGTATCCACAATACTCAGAATAAGCCCTGTTGTAAAAACAGTGGTCTCTGATAGAAAACGTCTGATATTGTAAAAAATACCAGTGTTATTAAAGGGAAATACTACTTTTAGTTAGCAAATAAAATATATTCATATTTTCCTAAAATTACAATACCCTTTTGTGTGGGTGCTTTCACCTATGCAGACTTATCTGCTAAAAATAAAGCTTGAAGCCAATTGCTGCTCCTGTGAAGTCTAACAGCTGCTTCCTCTAGAGGAGCTAAGAAACAACTGAAGTTTGTCTGCACTATGACTTCTGATTTCTAAGGGGCTAGCCAATCAGCAACACACAAATCCAGAGTACACGCACGTAGGACAGGCGTGCATGGTCCCTCAAAAACACCAGATCAACATACAAAAATGGACCAGCACGTAGAGAATTGCCAAATAAAAAGTATTTATTCCATCATAGTTTCATCAATCCATACAAAGTAATGGTGGTAACCATTACTAAAGCAAACCGGTTTCGGCTTGTATAAGCCTTTATCAATGCAAATAAATGAAAAAAGTCAAAATCTCCACCATTTTGAACACTATTTATAGTGCAACTCTTAAAGGACCATGCCTCCAAATTTTACATATGTAAAAATTGAGTGAATTGAATATTCTAACTAAACAAATAACTGTCATAGAGAACCAAACAACATATATATCAAAAAACATGTATATCAAGAAATGTGTATCCAAAAATCATACTAATATGGATATGTAAAAAAAATAAATCCATATATAGATATATATATATATATATATATATATATATATATATATATATATATATATATATCTTCTGATATATACATGCTTCTCTCACTGCTGATGACCACTTGATTAAACAAGTCTTAATTTAGTATAAAGACCATATCATACATATAAATATATAATATATATATATATATATATATGATTAATATAAAATCTAAAGAAATTCATTATTGGTCATGAGCAAAAAAATATAATATTTATCTGATTACATGATTATGTATAGATGGCTCTCTTATAATTGTTCGAATATGTTCAATCCAGGTCTGAAAATACCCCCCAATTTGGTAATCCATTTGTTTTCCATGTCATTGAGCTTTTGATGCCATCCTGCTTTGAAATTTCTATGTAACATAATTCTGTCTATAACCACAAATTTGAATGTGGCAGAAGAATGTTCCAAGGTATGTTTACACAATGCATTTGTAATACGTCTGTTTCTGATCGCACTCATGTGCTCACCTATTCTGAGTTTGACAGACCTGGAAGTCTGTCCAATATAAAATGCAGAGCAGGTACACGTGGCCAGATATACTGCCCAATCTGAGCTACAATTTGCAAATATCCTAATATCAAAAACCTGAGAAGTATTTTTGCTGGAAAATTCACTAGTTTTTAACATGTATTTGCAAACAGAACAGTGGCCACATGGAAAGCAACCTTTCAATGTATCTCCAAATAGAGTAATTTGTTGTGGTATGTGTGGAGTGTATCTCTTATAATGAGTGAAATAGGAATTCAAATTTCGTCCCCTACGGTAGGAAAATGAACATTGATCTGGTAATATTCTGTTCAAAACCTCATGTGACAATAATATTTCCCAATATTGATTAATGATGTCAACGAAACGATTAGTATTTGCCCCGTAAGTAGTTACCAACCTTAAAGGTTGATTATATTGTGATGCAGACTTTGCCACCTTATGTGATTTATATTGCAGCAGTTCAGAACGTGATAGTTTATTGGTTATATTCATAGAAGTAGAAATGTTATGTGCCTTATAACCACGATTGACAAATCGTTTGGATAAATCAACACTAAAATGAGAACAGTCTTCGGAGGAAGAGCATATCCTTTTCATCCTCATAAATTGAGATTTAGGAATATTGCGGATGATGTGGCGTGGATGACAGCTCTCAGCATGTAACAAAGTGTTATATTGAGGAAATTTTCTATGAACTGACGTAGCTAATTTATTATCGCCAAGTCTAGTTACCAAAACATCCAAAAACACAATACATGCACGTTCCATAGTAGCCATAAATTTAATGCCAAAAGAGTTGTCATTAAGACAGGATACAAATTGAGATAGTTCTTCCTTATTACCACGCCACACCATCCAACAATCATCCAGATATCTCCTCCAGATGTCAAGATGTGGTAAAAATATGTTGTGATGACTATCATATATGAATGTGGCCTCGTAATAACCCATGAAAAGGTCTGCATATATAGGTGCAAACGAGGCCCCCATTGCTGTTCCCTTGATTTGCCAATAAGCTTTACCATGGTAATAAAAGATGTTCTTACGTAACACAAATTCAGTAAGTTTAGTCAAAAAGTTGTTAAACTCCATTGAATATAACTCAGATTTGTACAGCCAATATGATACAGAAAGAATGCCTAAATCATGGGGGATACTAGTGTATAGTGAAGCCACATCTAAAGTACACAACCACCACGAAGATTCTAGCTGTGAGTCTTTAACAATATTAAGGAATTCAGTAGTGTCCTGAATCCGTGACCTAATTTGACTCAACAATGGTTTTAAATATTGTGTAAGAAAGGCTGACAAGGGTTCTGTTAAAGAACCCCGGCCAGAAACAATCGGCCTGCCAGGGGAATTAAGTGCATCGTTATGTATTTTGGGTAGCAAGTACAAGTATTGTGGAATAGGTTCCTCCACCTTCATTTGTTTAGCTACCTGTTCACTAATCACCCCCTGGTTGACTGCTGCATCTAGAAACCCATCAATCTCTTTCTTAAATTGTAAAGTAGGATCAATATTTAATTCCATGTAAAAGCTAGAATCTGATAATTGACGCAAGGCTTCATCTATATATGCTTGATGGTCCATAACCACAATAGCGCCCCCTTTGTCGGCCATGGTGATAACTAAATCTTGATTATTTTTAAGCTCCAACAAAGCCTGTCGTTCTACTGCAGTAAGATTATTAAATTGTGGCTGATACACATTAGCAAAATGTAATTCTTTCATTATACACTCCCTAAAGATCGAAACATGTTTATTCATTGGTGGAATAAAGGAGGATTTTCCAAATCTAAAATCAGTTGATCTTTGAGAGGTATCACTGTCTGCAAAAAATATTTTAAGGTTTAGTAATCTACAGAAATCATTGACATCCTGTAATAAATGATTTTCCGAAACAATGGAACTTGGGACAAAATTCAATCCTTTATTCAGCAGTGCTATGTGTGTAGGAGAAAGAACAGTAGAATATATGTTATGAACATTATTTTCTATTTCACCATTTGTTGCAATAGATTTTGTAATGTTGGTGTAGTTAAGCCTAGATCTATGTTTTCTGCCCCCCCTCCTCCTACCCTTGATTCTAAAGGGGGCAGTTGTCTTCTTTTGGCTGCCAATCAACAGTCATAATGTAGGTGTGGAAGGGAGCCTTAGTATTGTGTAAACAGCCAGTTGTATCCCGGGCACTATGCAACCCAAATAGCCAAAGGATACTGCAGCAGTGAAAATGCTGAATTACTGTCATCAGAGTTAGAGTTAGGGATAGGAGAAGAAAATGCAGAAGTAGTCCGGTACCTGATAACATTAGAATCATCTGGAACCTCATCCCTCTGAAAGACATTTCTATTTGCTGTTCCATGAGGTTGAATGCCTGCAATACAGCCTTAGCCAAGGTAAGAATTTCATCTTTCTTCACTGAAACAGTATCATCAAAAATTATGTTTAATCTATTGTTTCTTTTTTCTAGTGACATCCTGAAAAGAAGACCAACTAAGAGGATGCTCTTTAGACCAGGAAACATGTCTCTTATCCCAGCTATGCTGAGAAGAGCTCTCCAGAGAAACAGACTGACTTGAAGAAAATGGCTTTCTCATACCAGGATGGACACTGGATCAGTCGAAGAGGAGTTGGCTAACCCCTTGTCCCTACTGGAGAAAAAAGCAACAGTGAAGTATCCTGAGAAAAACAATAAGTGGTCTATGGAACCAACTGCAACCACTGTAGGTTCACTCACTAATGGCTGAGGCAAAGTGAAGGCAAGTGCTCCTTGGTCCATTTTTTTTAGGTGCAGCAGGAGAAGGACTATCCGTATCCATGCTCTGGCTGAAGAAGAGAACCTGATGTCTGATAAGCGCTGCAGACAGGGAGGTCGGTTCTGAGAAAAGTAATAAATAATGAACACAAGGACTTAAACAGTTATCTATTGAAACAATCCCTAACATACAATAAGTTGAAAAGCAATGCACTATAGTAAAACCCCTACAAATAATGGCAAATGTAATTGGCATTCAGATAGTGTTAGTGTATTGGGTAGTGCCAGCCTTACGTTATGTATTATAACATACAGTGGTGGGGTACAGGGCATATAATGGTCAGTTAGGGCATAGTCACACACAAGACATACATGCAAATATTTGTTTGGTGTGGACCTAAGACCACATACAGAATGATTTGAAAGTTAATGGATGTGATTTTACTGAGACTGAGGTATGTCAGAGAATTCTTCTCTCCAAAGTACAGCAGTCTAACAGTTACTATAAAGGCAACACTGAAGCAAGGTGGGTGAAGGGTTTGGCTGGAGTTAATAAGGATCTTGTCAATTTATAGAGGGTTATTATTATATAATCGAAGATGCAATTCTTTGAATGCATCTTGACTGAACTTGAAAGCACGAAACAGCAAAATAGCGAAAGAGCATATAAGCAATTTCTTTCCTTGGGAAAGAAATCGCTTGGCCACCTTAGTTCCTTTGCCATTTTTGTCATTGTGGTGTGATCTTGGAGTTGTTATATTTAAGTTGGGGGTTGTGGGGGGCATAGGGGGATGTGGGGGTGAAGGCCCCCCCACTTTATGTATTGTTTTGAAGTTTTTATTTTTTATTTATTTATTTTTTTGTGGAACAGCGATTTTTTTTCTCTGGGGAAAAAAATCACTGTTCCGAGTGTTCGGGATTGTAAGCTTTTGCTTACATGGGGTCGATAAATCAGCATTTTCACTGATTTAATATAGACCCTTTATAGATTACTGGTGGATTTTAAAGCTGCTATACTGTTTATTGCTGCTAGGTGGCAGCACAAGCCTGCAATATAGAAGGAAATGTAGAAAATAAAAATTCTAAATAGTTCCTTTCCTACAGTTGCACATCATTAATTTGTAGCAAGTTATTCTTTTTTAACATAACAAATAGCAAACTCCCCTCATAATGTGCTCCTGTGCATTAGTTAAAACAAATTTAATATGCAAAATATCTTTGATAGTAAGACTTTTTTTAAGCTAGTATGAGTTGCTACATTTTATTTCCTTTTTGTATGTCATCACATAATATTACCAAGCTTTTTTAGCTGCTTTACATAACATAGTTCTGTCATTTGTTTTGATCTTACTTGCCCCTTCAGGAAGTCTGTCTGTTATCATCCATCACAACCTCTGAAATATTTTCTTGTGTCTTCTTGTGCCATTCATCCTAAATCTTCAGAGTGCCTCCTTGTCTCCCCATTTCCTTTTCTTCTCAAGATGTTACTGACTTGGACTTCCGCTTGAGTCACTTAACAGTCCCCCCTTAAAGCTTCTTTGTTCAAGACAGGTTAATGTCTTCTAGTCTTTTTGTCGAATGTCTCCTGGTACAGAACCTGCAGCATTTCCTTGCTTTTCTGTCAAATGCATTTGTCCTGTCAAGGTATTAACAAAAACAAGGCTAAAGCTACAGACAACAGTCCAGACTGGATGGGCCCAAACTGCCGAAAATAACACCGTGGCTTAATAAGGGGGTCTCAAGCTGCAAGCCCAAGAAAGGTGCATGACCAGAAATTCAGAGAGAGGGTCGAAATCAGATCTTCGATGAATAACTAGTGAGTTAGTTTGAGCTGTGCTACTTTTCATGATGACTTTGTGGCTTATCCTCTCCAAACCACAAACAGGCAACCTAATTTCAATGTGAAATTGAGTAGGGGGTAGGGTGGGTTGTGTAGCTTGGCACACAACTGAGAAAGGCATAAATGACAAAATAAAAAGTAAACCAATGTCAAAGATTATGAAAAATGTATGTAGCATAGCACAGCTGCAGTGACTGTACAAGTTTGTGTCATGCAGAGCATACACAAATGAGGCCACATGCCTAGAACCAAAGCATGTAACACTGAGTGACACACCCAGCTCAGTGTTGTAGAAATACCTTTTTGAATCAGGCAGTTATCTCCTCATTTGCCTAGAATTCTGGGATGACGTCTTTTACTTTCCCATGCATTGTATGATATTGACATTTGAATTGTTCCAGAAGTCTTCTGTGGAATGATTTTAATTTACTCACTTCTGGGTGCGCAGTGGTACAGCGGTTAACGTTGTTACATTACATCAGAGATTTTCGGGTTTGATTCTCAGCTGGGGTGCCTTCTATGCAGAGTTTGCATTTTCTCCCTGCGTTTGTGTGGGTCTCCTCCGGGTACTCCAGTTTTCTCCCACAATCCAAAGACATGCGTCTGGAGCATTTCTCCCCAGGCCTTCACTGAAAATAGACTCTGTCCTAGTCAGACTTTCCCGGTCAACAAATGTTAAATAAATAAATAAAATTGTTATTCTAGCTACATTTTGTCAACATCTAACTTTACATTTGTTAACTGGGTAGGTGACCTGGTTTATGGACCATTTTCAGCATTGAATCAAGCTAGGCATTCAGTTATATCAAAATGAAGGACAGCAACGCAGAAGCAGCATTATAATAAAAACAAACAAAATAAGCATATAAAATTAGGTAAATGTCAAAGTCTATTTACAAGTGTAACTTCATAGCAGAATTAATAGTATTCAAAATGTTTAAATGAAAAATGAAAAAAAAATAGTCGAGGCAAAATTTATTTACAAGTGTATTATGACAACAAAACTGATAGTGTTTACAATGAAAAAAAAACAGTTATATAACCTAGATATTAATATTTGATGTAAAAAGATTGTAAATATGCATTAAGCAACTTAACAGAATTGTAAGATGGTTTGGAGAATTATGTTGCGTCTCTGAAGTACTTACTTTTAGTTTGTTTTATAAGGTGCAAAGTAAGAGATTATCTGAACAATCAAAACTGTACAGTTCTCCAAATCTGTTTGGGTATGATGTTCTAGTTAGCTAATGCTAACTTGGATAAAGTGATTTCCTAGCTGGATAGAGAAAATGGGGGCCTAACTAGCTGTATGCAATCAGTTATCCATGAAGGAGTAGCTTTGATTTCTAATGTTGAGAATGTTAAGTAGATGATGGTGAAGTATTTTAAAAGTGAAAGCATTGACAAGAAGAGATGCCTAAGTCGGCTCAGGGAGCCATTGTTTTTGTTTTTTTGTTTTTTTTTTGCAGTGTAATACAATGTTCTCTCTGTTATCTGCTTGATTAACAAGTCTGAAAGTTTTGTTTTATGCAGATTGAAATAAAAAGGTGTTTGCTGCCCTAGATTTTTACTATCCTTCCCCCTTTCTTTTTATTTAGCTTCACCATTCCATACTGCCTTTAATTACTTCTCCTTGGTCATATATTATAGAATGATTTACTGCCTTGAAAAAAGTGAGCTGGGTATACGTTTCTCAGTTTAGACTTTTATTTTTTTTTACTGTTTTCCAGTTCCTTGTGGTGTATTCAGTTGGTATTATACTCTCCCATCACCTTCAGTGTCTATTAACATAGTGTGGGGCCATTTCTGGTTCTCCTCCCACTTAAAGTGATATAACTTAATCCAATTAGCTTTCCTTAACCTTGTCTCAGAACGTATCATTCCTCTAAAGATAACTATCCAGGAAGGCAGCTAAAACTACTAAAGGAAATGTGTGGGTTAGCCTACAAACAGAGCATATTTCTGAAGATCCCGCATTATGATGAGTACACGTGGTAACATCTATATGTAACTCAGAAACATTTCACCATCAGAATCTCTATGGTAGGGTCTTAAGTAGAACAGAATTCCCCAGGACTAGCAATAGCCTTGTCAAAACTCCAGTCTAAAGGAAGTCCTCAGCCTAGACACAGATCAAATAAGTAATATTTGAGAGTGCTGTTCATTGTAGGCTAAGAAATAACAGCATAAATATCCAAAGAAAGCTTCTGAAGCGGTTCACAGAGGTAGCCACTGTTGTACTTTAATAAACTGGGGCATTAAAAAAGAAGTTTAAATTCATAGGTGTTTACTAGGCTAATGACCACAAGGGCCCTTTTAAGCCTATCCATGCATCCCAAATCTCTGACAAGTTCTGGTACCCTTGTGTAAGCAGGGGCTTTACAAGCAGGGGCCTGGGAGATGAACCATTTACAGGTTGCCTGTGTCCATTAGAGACATAGATACCAAACCAGGGATGAATTTCTTGTTCCCCATTACTTGTCCAACTTACACTTGAATTGGGTTGAGGAGGAACCCTGATTCACATTGGATGGGAAGCCTGTTCCGAAAAAGGGGTAGTCTCTGGGATACATACCTGTCTCTCCAGCAGGTCATATTTATTTCACAGGCAATGTTTAAGCCTTTGGAATGGGTAACTCTGGTGCTGTTTGTTTTGCAGATATGCAGGAAGTCCATCAGAGTGGTGTCTAACAATGCCTTATATGTCAGGCATAGATCTGCTCTCAACAGTCTATAGGAGACAGAATACACATATAGGGCCTTGAGGCAGTCTGCATAGGACATGTTACCTATGCCCTGTATTCTTTTGGTAGAACCCACTGAGGATGCTCCAGTTGTTGGATATGCCTGGTTAGGTATATACTAAAGTGGGCATTGTACTCAATGATAGGTCTGATGAATGCCGAATATAGTGGAACAATGAATTCCTTGGACCTAGATGCCATACCTTTGTTTATAAGTTGTACAACATAGAATGATTTCCTTACTACTGTAGGCATGTGATGGTCAAAGGCTAGATTACTGTCTGTGCGTGTCCCCAAATCGTTCACTACTTGGTCATCTCGTATGGGTGCATTGTCAATATGATAGTTAACAGGGGTGGATGACTTCCCAAAATATATTATTATGCATTTCTTGGCATTCAGTTTTACACCATGGCTCTGACAATAGTTGTTTGTTTGTGTCATCCCTCCATGGGGAACATTTGTGATGGTGGGGGATTCAATGACAGTTCCTAATTTGCAATCATCTGCAAATTTAGTCAGCCAGAGGCCATTGACATTAGCGTTGACTTCGGTGAAGTAAATGCCAAAAAAGGAAGTCCCAGGACTGATCCCTGAAGGACTCCACTTGGGACTGGGCGGTGACATAAGGGTTTGTACCCAACCTTTAGAGTTTGTCAACAATGTCAATTGTGGCATTGTGTCAAATGCCTTGGCCAGGTCAAGGTAGGCAATGTGAACCATTTTGCTGTCATCCACTGCATTGGTGACCTTCTCAAAAAATCCCACCAAGTAAAGTAGGCATTACCTGCTTTTGACTAAACCCAACTGGGTAGGTTCCAGTGTCTGGAGGTTTCTTATGTCATTATTCATCATTTACATGATAATTCTTTCCATGGTTTTGCATATCAGTGCAGTGAGACTTACTGTTCTGCAGTTTCCAAGGTCTGTAGATGGCCCACCTATATGCAGAGAAATGACAGTTGATGTTCTTCATTTATGAGGCACAAAGCCTGTTTGGAGGCTACAGTTAAATAACAATTCCAGCGGTCCTGATAAGTCATGTGTCATGCTATTTAGAAGGTATCCTGGGATATTGGCTGAACCCACTGATGCAATGCTCCTGGCCTTTGAGAGCATTAAAGACATGTTCCCTAGTGATAGCAGGGGGAGTTATATCTGATGGTATTTCCTGAGGGAGTGTTTAGGGGGAGAGAGGGGTAAAGTTGGAGATGAGTTTGGCGGCAGGTAGGTTTGCTTTATCTTCTGGCTCAGTATAGGTGGCTGCATTTACAATGAGCTCTGCACACAATTGTATATTGCCTTAAAGGTTGTAGACATAGATAAAGTTTGCCTTGTGGTTGTCCTTGGCCTGGTAGGCTAAATTTACCTCATATTTGGCTTTGGTAGACTTTATTTGTCCTGTGAGTTGTTTGTTCAGTTTGATGAGAGTGCTTTTATGCTGCTGGGTGCTGCACCTCCACATTTTTGCTATGATTTTCTTCCTTCTGTTATGCAACCTACTGATGTTGTGATGCTACCAGAGTGGCTTGTTTTTTTTTTTTTTTTTTTGAGTTAGTTCTGTACTTCTTCCTGGTGGGTACAGCTGCCTCTGAGCAGTTATTAGCATGCTTGTATAGGGTTTCTGTGAAGAGGCAGCAGTGTTCTCAATGTGCATGGGGGCTTGAAATTATGCCAGGTTATTACTTAATAGTAGGACGTTAGCCTTAGAGTAGTTCTTGAATATTCCAGGGTTAGCTGGGGTTCCAGGTTTTACTTTTACTTCAAAACAGACTATTTTTTTGTCTGGCCTTACCAGAGAAAACATTATACTAGGTGGTGTGCAGCACTCTCCTATATTATTGAGGACCAGATCCAGTATGGTTGCACCCCTAATTGGTGTATTGACATCCTGGTTCAGGGAGATTTTGTTTACAAATCCCAGGAGTCTCTGTGCCTGTATGTTTGGTGTCATATATGTTTCTCAGTAATACTGGTGTAATTAAAGTCAGTCACGAATATGGTACTGGGTTGGATGGTGAGTGTTTCCAATAAGTTTAAATACATGGTAGGGGTTTCCTGGGATATAGAGGGGGGCCTATAGCTTGCAATGTATTCACATGGGAATGTTATTTGAACATGCAGAAGCTCAAGTGCTTTGTCCTCTTTGACCAGCCTTGACGTATATTTATTTCTGATGTAAACGGAGACACCTCCATCTTTAGTCCCTGTCTGTGCAGTAGCCGGTCTAAATGTGTGGAAGGCATTATAACTTTGCACTGCCAGTGTGCTCACTGCACAGATGCCAGCATTCTCTAAGGTGAAGAGAGCTTCTACTGACTGGAGCATTTTGCTTAGACTACTAGCAATGGGAAAACTCTAGATTGTCTTGGTTTTGATTTGCTATGTCGGAACTACTTTCAGCCTGGCATTGCCTGAAAAAGGCACTATGGGGGAGAACAATGTTTTAGGTAATATTCAAAAGCCTAGAGGGAGAGGTGCAGACCATCACTGGTAAAGCAGTGTGGTCTGTTGACCTTCTCCTTCCATGCTGACAAATATTGCACCCGCTTAGAATGACAACAGAAACTATGCCAATTATTAAATACAGTCATTTTTTTATTCTTACTGTGGCATCATCCTTGGAGAAGGTAAAATACTGCTCAGTGCTAGACTCATACCAGCCTGGGACACATATTCTGAGAACTCCATGATGTCTCTTCATATAGTCTAGGAAGGTATGTTTCAGGTCATTTACCCCCACATGGACTATGACTGAGTCATACTATTACTTGTGGTCCAATGTCCTGAGTACATGTGTAATGTGACAGATCCTGGCCCTGATAAGCAACTGACCATAATTTCTCCTTACTCAGCCTGCTAAGAGGGACATCAGTGTGTCTCACAATGGAGTCTCCAATGACCAGAATGTTGGAATTTGTGGTGGCTTGTCTTATGGGCTTAGAAGTTGAGGCTCCATGAGATGTGGCTGTATGTGTTGATGTGAGTGTTGTCTTGAAAGAGTGCATTTTGGACTGCTGAGGGTATTTGTTATGTGTAATTCATGTCTAGGAGATCTTTGGGGTTTAGGAAGGTTACATTTACGTGCCTCAGTATATGTGAATGTATGTGTCTGCTTTGAATTGTGTGTGATGGGTGCAGAGTGTGTACTACTGACAACCTTATTTGATATTAAGAGTTCTTTTATGTAAGAGATTTGCATCTAGTGACATCTCTCACATACCATATCGGTTTGTTTGAGAATTAACTGGTTGTCAGTGAATATGAGGCCTTTTGTACATTGCCACAGGATGCCCATATCCAACAAGCTGGTAACGGAGATAGTAGGAAAGTTCATATTCATGTCAACAGACCCTTTTTTATTGATTACACAGCTGCAGTGAGAATATAAAGTAAATTCAGGAGTATCCGCTTTGCAACTCTGGAGGCAGTGCTTGTCACTGTTAACAAGTTGTCCTGTGTGCAACTAGGCAATGGTGAAATTTCAATGGTACCTTTACAGGAAAAATGTCAATCAAGGTGCCTGTCTATAAAAGGTGCTGTCAAACACTTGAAGAGAATTAATAAGTAGACCCTGATGATTTATGGATGAAGTACTTAGGCAGACATTCTGAAGTTAGGTTAGACAACAGCAGAGCAAACAGTACCTACTGAAAAGAAAGAATTAGTTAGACAAGAATGATGAAAAGAGGGACGTCACCTGAATGGCTGCTGCCTGGTCACTACTAGTGCCTGTCTCACCACAGCGTCATGCTGTTGGGATACAATGCTCATTTGTTTCTTCTCTCACCAGAAGCAAAGCAGTATTACCAATCCCAAGATGAGAAGCAGGCCACAGCCTGCTTTGCGATCCACAGTCTTGTCCCAGATGATGCAGGAGTCTGTAGGCTTGTTGCAGCCTTTTCCTAATAGATGCCTTGAACAGCAACCAGACTAAACAGGAAGATCAAACACAGGCATTCATTGCCCAGTCAGAAACAGGCAGGAATCAATACTGTCTGCTCCTTCTTTCACAAGAGAAAAATGTAAGAACATATTCCAAGTTGGCACGTATGAAGCAGTTATTAGGCTTTCTGGTGATCAGCAGTCTCCAGGAAATAATGTCTCAATAATTATTCTCTCACCAGGAGTGAAACAGAAGCACTAATCCCAAGATGCAGATGAGTACTGAGAGGTAGAATGTTGGCTCTCCAGTAATTGGTGGTCATAGAGTAGATGTTGTAGACTTTAAAGGTAGGATGGAAAAATGGGTTAACATCCTAAGAGCTGCAGTATGCACTAAGCAGTTAGATGTGAAATGGGGTAACGTAAGGCTTAGCTATCAAGCAGGGAGCCACTAATTTTAAGAGTGTAAGATTTAATGGAATAGGGTGGGCACTTTGTATTCCGGTTCTATGGAATACAGTGATATAATGGAATGGGGTGGGCACTTTGTATTCTGGTTCTATGGAATACAATGGGATGGACAATAAATTTAAATAAATGAAGGGCAGTGATTTCACAAAATGATAATTTTGTGCTTACTCACAATAGCCACTGAAAGTCAAGAGGGAAGGAGATATGTGGTCAAATTAACATAAGACAGTTGAGTTTAAAAACAAAGTAGCACCAGGCTGGGAGGGTGGGGAAAAACTTAATTTCTGTGTGACTCAAGAGAGAGAGCTGTGGTCTGTTTCCTATTTTAAATATGCAATTAAAAGCAGAATAAATGTAAGGCACAGTATATAGAAAATAAATCAAAATATACAAAATAGAAGAAGGCAATGAAGCAATACAAAATACAAGAAGGTAAAAACAAACTAAACTTTCCCTCACAGCAAGTTGTGACAGAGTCTGGGTGAGCTTTTCTAGTAAAGCTTTTTTTGTTTGCCATATATAAAGTGGTAAAATGTCATGCAGTTAGAAAACTATTTGCATATACCTTCTTGCATTTTCTACCTCCAGAAGTGGAAACAGGATGGGGTGTTTAAAGAGATGGATAGTTTTGTTTGTATAGTAATGGAATTATCTATCCATAGTGAAAAGAAAGTGTTTTCTCCAATTTCTAAAAACTCTGGGAAAATGGCAGAGTAGTCGGAGGAGTTATGTAGAGAAATGAGGCACTAGTTCATGGTAGTAGTGAACTGTTATGGAAAAGTAGGTAAGGAGGAGTGAACAGTAGTTTAGACATGCAAGACTAACTTCTGGAAAAACAATCTTCCAGATAAGAAACTTGAGTTGTCCTGCATTTATGAGAGCAGATAATGAAAGTATATGCTTTTCCACCATAAGGCCCATGAGGAACCAGGTTCCTGAGTAAGAGTCTAGGGCAAAAGGTCACCTTCAGGAAGACCTTGAAATAGTTTAAGGGACAACAAAGAAAATCCATTACTGCCATTTTGAAAGATAAATCTGACTGCAGAGTGGACTGCATGCATAGAATAAGTATAAATGAAAGGGCACGTAATACAGAATTATTCAGCTGCCTAGAAGGTAAAGTGCTTCAACTTGGTTGGGTACGTTTTTGAGTGGATGGTTTCTAGGATACACACACACACAAAATGGTAATTTCTATATATGGAAGTTCCTGATCACTAGTAATTAAAGGAACTATAGTATACTGTGACAGACAGACACAGCTCTCCAAGGACAGATAAGTGGAAGGGCTGTATAATACATAAATTGGGAAGGAATTTCTGTTAGACAAGATTGTTGGAAATTAATTCTGTAGATAAAAATGCTGAGCTATTAATATGAGAAGGTCATGTTCCTCTTTTATGCAAGAGAAACTATAGAAAAAAGCACAAATAGCTGAGGCTGAACCAAGGCATCCAAGTTTCTTTGTGCAGCAGAGAGGAGAGCCTGTTACACTTGGCATTTGTTGCGAACACAAAATCCTATCAACAGATATCTGCAGTTATTGAAATCTGGACTGAGAATGAGGAACAAGTCATGTGAGAAAAATAGTTTCCTAATTATCTTGTTTCCTTATGGTACTTCAGCATTACGTAGAAGTGGACTGCATTAAGAAAAACACCTTGAGAGACTGTCTATTCCAAGTAATTTTTCAAAAATGAATCCTTAATTTCTTGATGTACTGAGTCACCAACTTTGCCTAGTGGGATAACTAAGTAACCAACCAGAAGCTCCAGTCTATGGAAGGGACACCTGTGCAAACCATTTCCCACAGAGGAAAGAAGATAGAAGAGCTTCCCTAGTAAGAGTTTGCAAGGAAGAAAATGCCATCAAGGGACATCCCTCCCCCCGCATCTGGCAGACAGGATCTGCCTTCCATGACAACTGTATTTTCATATGCAGTGTGGCAAAAGGACCCATCAGGATAGCAGTCACAGTAAATATATATGAACTGGAAATATGTTTGAAAGTAATATTTTAGAATTTATGACAATATAGAAAATATTCAGAGAAGTAATTAGATCAGAGGATTACAGGACGCTAATGGATTTTATCCTGTAGTCCTTCTATTTGAGTTCCTCAATTTCCTCTTGTAAACTGTGTGACTCTGAGCAAGTCACTCAACCAGACAGTGCTCCTAGCTCATTCCTGAAAGGGGACACATATCCAGTGGGCATATTGTTTCACAATTAAATGCAATATATAAGTTCATAAGGTCATAGGCAAGTATTAGGCTTATCTATGAGATAGACACCTTAACCATTATGCAAACCCCCAATGCTCTGCCAAATGAAGATTAATAAGAGTGCAAAGAGGACACAGTAAAGAACGTAATTTGCAGATTTGCTCTATTGTAGTCTCTCTTAGGTTCATAAGTTCATAGGTGTATACTAGGCTAATGGCCCTGGAGCCTTTTGATAGTCTGTTAAGAAATGTTTTATTAAGAAATGTTTTACCCTATAGATCTTCCACAATTTGTAGTTTGTCTTAAGTATGACTTTATTACTAAGGCAAGAGTTTGTGTGGTCATTTGTAGTGCTCAAAAGTACAGGCATTCTGATTACCTCTGTAGGTCTAGTGTTTGGACAGGATTTGGAAGGAAGGACAGATTTACTAGGTGCAAGTAACATAATCTCGATTATGCATGGGGCTGTGAAGGAACCCTGATTTATCAAAGCAGTCTTGTATACTAGTAAACTGTAGTCAAAATCAGCAGTTCAACTGATGACGGAATTTTCTTAACACACAAAAGTAGAGTCATCAGAGTGTATGATTCTTGCAGACCCATTGTATAGAGATGGGCTGTTTATGAAGACTGCTAAAAGGAGAAAAGCCATTATGGATCCCTGATGATCCAAACCCAATAGCACTATGACCCTTAACAAGTAGATACATCACACAGCTTAAGCTGAGTGACAGAGAGTCAGCATTATGATTAAACTTATGATCCAAACCCAATAACACTATTACCCTTAACAAGTAGATACATCACACAGCTTAAGCTGAGTGACAGTGAGGCAGCATTATGAATAAACTGAAGACAGACCAGTGTAAGAGGGGTTGTGAAAGGACCTGGTGCCCACTTAACTCTCTATGAAGATCAGGAGATATGTATTGATGGGGTTGAGAGGTAACTTCATTTACTATATTATATAAGCACTGAAATAATGGTGATAGACAGCATGGTTTGAATCAGACTTAGTCAGACTATCCCTGCTGTTTACCACCAGGATGTAGTTATCTAGGAAAGGGAAAATCAGATGCTTCAGTCTGAAGTGCTGTGGTGACCACTGCCATGCAGTTTAGGAAAGCTCTGGGAGCTGAAGACAGGTTGAATAGCAGGATTCTAAACTGGAAATTACAGCCTTTAATGAAGTGTACTAATAAAGGATAGTCATTTAGTAGTAGTGTAGTAATCTCTGGCAGTATTTTCTGCCTTGCGTACAGGTAGTCATTCTGAAGATGTTAGGAGTGCATCCAGTATCTCTTCGACAGCTGATTAAGACTACATTGTAGCTCAACCATGCAGAGCATTTCTTTCAGGATGAAAGGTTCTGGCTACTTAGAATCCAGTATAAGCCCTGTGTGGGGTGTCTTATCTGGCATAGTTACAGGTAGTCACTACACTGATGGTTATGTGGAGTAAGTCTGAGGAATTAATGTTGCCATGAGTGTCGCTGTATTTTATTGTATTGTATTCTGCAAGCTGGTGGTGCACTTTTTCAGATTTTTTCCCCTTTTCTTTAATGTGGTGTGAAATTGGAGTTAGTATATGTAATTTCACGAGGTGCAGGGTACAGGGGGGCTTGCCCACTGCAAAAAAAAAAAAAAAAGATATATGCCTGTGCTTTTCTTTTGCTCACAGTTTTCACTATTTAACTTTCGATAAACAGTAAGCCAAAAAAGGATTGTCTGCAGCTCACAGGTAAACCATCCTATCTGCAATAAAAGTGGGACTAACCTTTCATGCCCCACAGCTCATCAGGTTCACTCTGGATGGCACTTTTTTGGGAAAAGGCACAGCACTTACTGATCGACTGCTTCATTTTGAAGTGGAGGGGATCTGGAAAGAAGAATCTTCGGTTGGCTAGAAGAAAAGAAGTGAAAGTGAGACCCTTGCTTACAATTTCTTTTAACCATGCATCAAATGTGATGGAAAATTGCAATAGAAAGTGCAGGAAGAGTGTCCCTCAACCACATTGCTAGATAGATGGGAGTCAAGAGTGTTGAAGCTACCTTATAAGGACATCCCCTGCACTTTGCTAATGTCAAGGGTCATGAACTTATAAAAGTAATCCAACTGTTGCTGGCCAGGATACCTCTGCTAGGAATGAAGATGCCTCTGCAGCTGTGGGTCCTGTGGATTCCAGTGGGGCAGTGGTCACAGCTGGCTCCTCTGTGACCAGAAAAAAAAACTAACTTGTAGGCAGTAGAAGAACATAGCTGCAGTAGGAAGGAACTGTTTCTTCTCTTTCATTGCCTTCAGATGGAGGCAGATATAAATTTCACTTTCACATCTTCCTCTCTTGATTAATTATTCATTTTAAAAAGGTCACTTTGGAAGTAGCATGGTGACCACCATGTGCTGCATTGTGACCCCGTAGTCGGGTTGTTGAATCACAGCTCCAACATGCAGGATTAAATTCTGTCCCCCACCAACTGTCTGTGAGGAGTGTTACAAGTGTTACATTTCTCTCAGTGTCTGTTTTTTTTCCATGTGCTCATGTTTCTCTTCACATCCCCAAAATCTGTTGGTTGGTTATTAGACTAAATTACCCTATCAATGCTGAATTCACCCTTGCCATGCATTGTGACTGACAAGGGTCTGAGAAAGTAAAATCCCGTGCCTGTTTAACAAATAAGTACATTAAAACATTTGCTTAAGGCAACTTAAAAAGGTGGAATACAGGAATGAGAATACTTTTTTATCCTTCAATTAACCAGGTTAGTCCTACTAAGCTAGTGACCCTTTCCGGCTAGACCAGAGATGGTATTTAAAGTACATGGGGGAATTTGGCTAGGGATTGTGGAACTTCCTCTTCTTGCAAACTGTATTGCTTTTGGAACGCGAATACTTGTGAACATTCTGTTCCTAGCATGGAGGCGGCTGAGGGGATAGTGCATGAGATGGAACAGCAAAAAGGAGTGGAGGCAAACACCAGCTCAGAGATACTATGCAGCATTATGGAGAATTCGGAGGATGTATTTTGGAGGGAAATATTTGACCAAAATAATGAGACAGCCATAGAGGGGTGTATGGTTGCAACCCTCCAGTCAGGAGGGTTGCAGGATGATATATTACAAGACCTAATAACTCAGAGTGAGCTACCGAATGAAATTTCCTGGGGTGATATAATGGAGGAGGTAAATGAAGGAGATGGAAAGGAGACATCGGAGAGAAACCGTGAGAAGAGGGTGTATGGATAGGTAGCTACATGGGAAGGAAGAAGAGAGAGAGAAAAAGAGAAGACAATTCAAAAAAAAGTTTATAGGAAGAAAACAGAGCACAAAAAAAAAGGAACTGAATAAATATGCGGTATGGGACAATGTAATTCTACGAAACAAGTAAAAGGAGGAGAAAAGTGCCCAAAAGTGCAAAAAACACTTACAAAACCAAACAAAAATCCAATTAGAGCACCAGTGAAAAGAAAACCTTCCAAATAATCAGTAAGTACATTTATTATTCAAAAACAGCATCCACATGTAGAAAGAACAGAGTAATCCAAAAGTACCATAAATGCTTAATGTTTTCATTGTGTTTTTATTCTGTTAGCAGATGTCATCAGATAAAAACCACAACTTCTTAACCCTTTGTAATTTTTACAAGCTCTCATTTAAAATAGCCAATGAAATACAGTCCCTCATTAAGATATTGAACGACCTTAAAAATGTAAAAATACATGTTCTTAAATAATCATGCAATAGCACAAATAAGAAAACAATGGATGCTACTAATAAATATGTCCAGTTATAAAACATTGCCACTTTGTAAATATTTAAAACATAATAAAATATTAAAATTTATATTTATATAAACAAGTAAAACAGTTTGTAATAAAACCATTCTGGCTGTCTCCTAAAAGTTGTTTGTAAAATTCGTGCTCCCTCTAGTGACTAATATAAAAAACTCTTTATAATTTGGCAGACCTGCAATAGAGACCATGTCAGTTAACCCTGGGAATCTATTTGCTTCAAAAACAATTTGCCAATATAATTCCCTATATTCTAATTGTGTTTCCCTTAGGACTTCACTAATGTCCACTGTTACTGTTTCGAGGACATGAAACAAAAATTCTGCTCCTTCACAAGTTGTAACATGTCTGTATAATGCATTGCTATTTTTTTTCCATGTCGTACCTGTGTTCGTATATTCTGTTCTGTAACTTTCTCTCTGTTTCACCTATATAAAATGCATTACATTGGTTGCACATAGCCATATAGACCACTCTACTTGTGTTGCAATTACTAAAAGTCCCTCTAACTAGTTTGTCTCTTGCCTTGATGTATATATTACTACCACTCACAATATCTATCTATATCTGTTATAAGTAAATCTTAAAAAATGAGTACTTTCAGACAAGGTGTGACCCCACTTTTGCAAATATTATTCTCGCTTATTGGGAAGAGGAATACATTTTCAGCTCTGGTTATGCTAGTTGTTGGAGCCTATACAGGCGTTACCTAGACAATATATGCCTGTTTTGGACAGACACTGAAGAACAATTCCTGAGATTTTTTGAATATTTACCTCAAACTACTAATTTTTTAAGGTTTACTTATAACATAGATAGAGACAAAATGAACTATTTAGACATTATTATCCACAAAAGTGTAGGCAAGTTTAGGTCCACCATATACAGAAAACCGACTTATTCTAATTTGTATTTGTTTTACATGAGTGGGCACCCTTACAATCAAAAAAAGAGGTCTAGTAAAAGGTCAGTTTGTTAGCGCTAGCAGAATGACCTTGGAAGATATTGATTATTTATGTGAGTATGACTTATTCACTGAGATGTTCAGAGAACGAGGTTACTCATTAAGACTGATTAAAGAAGTTAGGAATGAAGTTACACAATAGAGAACTGAAAGGTTTGAACTCCTCTTAGTTAGGGACAGTCCCAATAACAGTATAGCTGATCATAATGGCAACATAACAAAAGGGAATTATGAGGGATCCTGTCAACAATGTCCATATATTGAGAGTGGTAGTAATATATACATCAAGGCAAGAGACAAACTAGTTAGAGGGACATCTTTTAGTAATTGCAACTCAAGTGGAGTGGTCTATATGGCTATGTGCAACCAATGTAATGCATTTTACATAGGTAAAACAGAGAGAAAGTTGCAGAAAAAAATATACGAGCACATGTACGACATGAAAAAAATAGTAATAATGCATTATACAGACGTTACATCTTGTGAAGGAGGAACATTTTTGTTTCATGTCCTTGAAACAGTAAGAGTGGACATTAGGGGAGGCCCATGGGAAACACAATTAGAATACAGGGAATTATATTGGCAGATTGTTTTTGAAGCCAATAGATTCCCAGGGTTAACTGACATGATCTCTATTATCCCAGTTCTTAAGCTCAGGTCTGCCAAATTATAAAGTGATTTTCATATTAGTCACTAGAGGGAGCATGAATCTTACAAACAACTTTTAGGAGACAGAATGGTTTTATTATAAACTGTTTTACTTGTTCATATAAATAGAATTTTTAATGATTTATTACATTTTAAATATTTACAAAGTGGCAATGTTTTGTAACTGGACATATTTATTATTAGTATGCATTTTCTCTTATTTGTGCTTTTGTATGATGTATTATTTAAGAACATGCATTTTACATTTTTAAGGTTGTTCAATATCTTAATGAGGGAATGTATGTCACTGGCAATTTTAAATGAGGGCTTGTATAAATTACAAAGGGTTAGGAAGTTGTATTTTTTATCTGATGAAGTCACCTAAAAGAACAAAAATGTGGTGAACACTTTAAACGTTTATGGTACTTTTGGATTACACTGTTCTTTCTACGTGTGGATGATGTTTTTGAATAATAAATATACTTACTGATTATGTGGAAGGTTTTCCTTTCATCAGTGCCCTAACTGGATTTTTGTTTGACAATGTAATTCAACCATTGAGAACTAATGTTCAAGAGGTTAGAGTATTTATTCTAATTAACAAAGAGACATTTTGTGACTTTTTGCAGTCACAGAAAGTTTTTTTGTGATATGAAAAAAGACGGATTGACAATCATTGTAATGAATACATAATAAGGGCATCTTTTCAATAGACTAAAAAAGAAAATGCACCTTTAGTTCCAGACAGAAGTGAATCGACAGAGTTTTTACCAAAGGGGATGACAATGCACTGTCTCAGTGAAGCCCTTCTGTAGGATGTCCACATCATTTGGGGACTCAACTATGGCTCCTAGTTTGCAGTCATCTGCTAACTTTGTTAACCAAAGTCCTTCTGTGTTAGCCTGTACTTCAGAGAAGTAGATACCAAACAGAAGAGGTCCCACGACTGAACCCTGTGGTACTCCACTTGTCACTGGTTTGAAGTCAGATTTTGAGTCTCTAACTTTTACAGTGTGGGTTCTGTCAGTGAGCCAATTTGCAACCCATCTTGTAACATAGGGATTTATACCTAGTTTAGTGAGTTTAGGTATAATTCCAGAATGGGGGATGGTGGCGAAAGCCTTGGTGAGGTCAAGATAGGCTGTGTGAACCACCTTACCCTCATCTACAGCTTTGGTGACTGCCTCAAAGAAGTCGATCAGGTTCAGGAGGCATGATCTGCCTTTCACAAACCTGAACTGGGTGGGGTCCAGAGTTTGGAGGTTACCAATGTCTTTGTTTATGAGTTCCATGATGATACATTCCATGGCCTTACAGACGAGGCTCGTCAGGCTAATAAGGCAATATTTCCCAGGATGAGTGGTGGTTTCCCCTTTGTGGAGTGGGCTAACTGTTGCTGTGCACAATTCAATGGGCACAAAGCCTGATATGACACTATGATTGAGCATGGTGCTTAGGCGGGAAGTCAGTTTGTTCTGAAGTTCGTGTAAAACACAGCCTGGGATGTTGTCCGGTCTCATGGATGCTGTGTTTTTGGCTTTAGAGAGTGCAGCTTTTACCTGCATAGTTGTGATTACAGGGACACTGCATTCTTCCTGTATAGATATGGGCCCTTTAGGGAGTGAGAGGGGGGTAAAGTTAGCACTGAACCTATCTGCCAGGACATTGGCAATATCAGTTGGTTCTGTAATTTTTGTGTCGTTGTGCTGTAATTCAGAGCAGATGTGGGTGTTGCCATTGAGATTCTTGATATAGCTATAGAATGCTTTGTGGTTGTCCCTAGAATCAGTGGCAATTCTGTTTTCGTAGCTAGCTTTGGAGGATCTTATAAAGAATCTCAGCTTCTTACTGAGGCTGACCAGGGAACTCCTCCACTCATGGGATTTTACTCTCTTTTGCAACAGTTTCTTCCTTCTGTTGTAGAGTTTGTTTATGGCAGGGGATCACCAGTTTGGCTTCCTCTTTTTGGAGGATAGTGTCTTGGTTCTGTTTGGGATAGCACTATCCATGCACTCGTGTAGTTGCTTATAGAGTGCCTCTATGTAGGATTCACCAGTCATAACTGTATTGTCCATCTGCATGGGTGTCATGAATTTCATCACTTCTGTCTTAAGAAGCATGAAGTTGGCTTTGGAAAAACTTTTTACCATGATTTCCTTAATGGGGGGTGAGGGCGGGATGTGGATATCTAGGGAATAAAAAAGTAATTGTTATCAAATATGCATCATGAAAAGGAAAAATAAAAGAACATGTTTATATCCTGGGAAAGATGAAATAACAGAACGTTTTCTTAAAGTTTGAGAGAGTTAAAAATTGTAGAATTATTTATTTATCGAAAACTTTTTTGAAAGTATTAAAAAGTATGAAGACATAAAGGTGGACATGATTGAATATTAATATTATAAAAATATAAGTAACAACTTGAAGATAGATTTAGATAAGAAATTATGCTATGTAATTTGGGTAATATGGAATGAAAGAATTAATGAAATTATGTTTAATGGAAGATAGTTTTTGTCACTAATACTAAAGAAGACTAGATTTATGTTTATTTGTGTTTATGGAAAAAGGAGTGGAGATGATATAAAATGGCAAGTTTTGATGTATAAAGTATGAAAATTAATCAAAATGATTGTATAAATATGCAAATATGTGCATATTTTCTTAGATTTTCATAGATTAGTACTAGGCTAACTGCCCCTGTGGGTCATTTAAGTCTAATCAATTACCCCATGTGAGAATCAAACCCTATACCTTATGTCTATAAGGTAAACACCTTAACCATTATATATTTGTAAATATGTATGTGTGTGTGTGTGTGTGTGTGTGTGTATAAAAAAAAAAAAATATATATATATATATATATATATATATATATATATATATATATATATATATAAATAAAGGACCCCTACTCTTTTTGATAGGGACCATGGGATCTTTTACATCCACCTGAGCTATCACCAACTCATGCAGATGGGACCTGGGTTTAACCTCTCATTCAAAGGGCATAAACATGTTTAAGTGTCTGTGTAGAACATGGAGCTCAACTGATTAGTACAGATAACCTAAGTGTGAGGAGTTGAGTTACTTTTAAGCACAGCAGATGAAGGCATTGGTCAGGTTTGGGTATATCTGCCCTAATTAACTAGCCTGTAGTAGGTGGAGACAAATTAAGTCTTCCCATATTTAAACAGGGGTTTCTGTATCAGAGGGTTCTGTTAATACTGAAGATAGCTTTAAAGCTGACAACCACTGCAGAGAAAACCATGGAGAATCTGTTCTGTGTCATTGCAAGCCTGTTAAAGCTTTCAGTGGGAAATGGGTACCAAAGTTTTGTTGTCACCTCCTGTCTACTCCATTATCCATAGGACTTCATCAGGTTTATGGTTTTCTGAAGGAGGGAAAAGGCTAATATATCCTTTTCATCATAAAATGGAACCAGTAATGCATCTGTTTCTACTACTGCAACTGGGAAAAGTTGGCATTTGGGGAAATTTAACTAAAGGCATCTATGAATTGGAGGATACTAAGTGTTTGAATTTTAGACACTGGTGTGTACCTTCCAGCTGGAGTGGGAGTTGCTAAAGCAAGTACTTTGGACTTTTAGATACTGAACTCTTACGCTTGAGCTTATGCCTAAAAAACTAATATTCTTAGCACAGAAACAATATACTGTAACTCCTACAGTGGTGGTAAGAGGAATGGATACCTGAACCAGCACCAAAGGGACCACTGCAGAAATTATATTTGCAATAAATGTGCTTAATTTGATGCTGGTCATGAGGAACTGAATCTGAGTCTGGAAGATTAAGTGACTGCCTTGGTCCCAGATGTGCTGACACCTGGCTGTAAGGCAGGATAATGTAGGCATCCTGTTGAAATTGGTCTGCTGTTATTGCCTGCGTTATATATTTATTTACCCTTTGTTAACCAGATAAGTGCTCTGGATCAAAAAATCCTCTCAGGCATGACCCAAACATTTATGGCAACAGCTTACAGAATTTATGCATGATAACAGAAAATGTTTTAAATATTATACATTATCAGAGAAGGACAAAAATACAGACAACACCTCACACAGAGTTAAAAAAAGTGAGAATATAAGAATCCGGGCAAACTTAAGACAGGCAATTCAATATTATTTACCAATCTACAAAATGTAAAAACACAGAAAATCAATAGAGTTACTCTTATGCTTATCTAGGTATATCATTAACAAAGCCAAATGGAAGATGGTTGTAGAGAAAATGTATTTATTTTTGATTTATCCTTTGTGATCAGATTACTCCCACTAGGATAGCATCCTCATTTCAGCAGAGACCTGAGATGGGTACAGCATGCCTCCTTATACTGCATTGTAGTGTCAACAATCCATCCACCTGGTGTGAGAATAGAACCCACAGCCTGCTTCCCAAAAGACAAATTTGCTACCTGTTGTACAACTGACACTACAAAAGCACGGAATAGCACTTGCCAGATTATTATAAGAGATAACATGGAATGCAGATGTTGGGGGTCCACCCAAGTGATGGCAATGGCCTCAATACTATAGGCTGCATTTTTAGCCTACTTAAGGGAACCAGGGAGTTAGGATAAGTGACTGAAGAGTTCAACACTGATTAGCTTGTGAGAGTGAAACCCCTGAAATCTGAGGAAGATGCTTGTCAGTACAGTACTTTCCTGGACAGTTGGTGCTTGTTAGATCATAAGAAGGGCCAGCACAACTAAGGGGACAATTGGTACAGGCCTGATTTGGCCCCAAAAGCCTGAGTGAGGATCAGCCCTTTATAAGAGGAGAAAGTAAATGGGGAAACAGCCTCTTTCAGTGATAATCCATGTGATGTTCCTTATGTTTCTCCCTCTGTTTGTTGTAATCCATGGAATAGGCGAGTGAGACTGAACATGAAAGAGAACCTGATGGCCAGGATTTATTTACTTTTGCAATTATATTTTGATGACAGGGATAGCCACTGTGTTGAGGCCCATTTCTAGTAGAGGCCTTAGGAGAAAAACTCAATTTGGTACCCAGATAGTGTGAATTTAAATGGCAAATGTGATTTAAGGAATTATAAATACAAGGAATGATGTTAAATAGTCAATTAGACTGAAGTAACAAATATACATCTAGTAGACCACAGCTGAAGTAAACTGTTAGATTAGGAACTTGCATTTTAAAGTAGTCATTAGGCATTATGCAGATTAAAAGGTAAACTAGACCTAGAAATGTAGCATCAGAATTGTGTTTCATTTATGCATATATTTTAGAAAAGACAGTTAAGCAGAAGGGAAGCACAACCTTGCTGGTCAAGCATGAGAGAGAACAGTTCCCAATGGAAAGCTACAGACTTTTCTTTTTCTGTTCCTTTCTCAAAGGAAAGATACAATCTTGCCAGCTACAGAATGCTCCTAATGCTAGATAAAAAGGCATATGTAAGACCAGGCTTGGAAACAAAGGCTAAGGAGGAATGTAAAGCATCACAGGGTTTTGATATTATTAAAATATGCTGCAGATACAGTCAGAGAAGTCAGTTAGTTACTTCAGCCTGACATAAAGAAAAGATTAAATATCCTGCATTTTAGAAAGGAAGCTACAATACAGACATCTTGAGTCTGAGTACAGAGGTCAGGTCAAATAAAGACTGTTTCAGTTTACATTATTCAGGATAATCAAAATATATGTGCAGAAACTTTGGATATTTTTAGCAGCACTGTTATTACTAACCAGCATCCCAGCATTTCTACAGACTGTTATTGTTTATCAGCACTGTTAATGAAGAGAGTATTTGAATATTGTGAGCATCTAATAAAGCCTTATTAAATAAACTACAGTATTAAAAAATTAATTCTGAAAACTACACAAGACTTGCCAGAAAAAGGAAAGAATGTCACCTGTTCAGCATGAGTTTGGTTGATTAACAGATAAGGACTTTCATTCCAGTCTCATTTCAGTTGTTTCCAGTTAACTTCAGTATAGTACAGTCTCATTAATTCTTTCAATGACAAGCCACTATGAATGGGGAAAAACAATTAAAATTAGTCCCAAAACCCCAGAGCAACCTTGCATCAGCAGTCAGACTACGTGTATTCTACAAAAAAATCTACAGAATAGCAATGTTTCTTTCAACTACATCTGTTCTACAGAGCAAACTACAGATCAGCAGTGTTTGATTCCAAGCAACTTTATCAGCGCTACATGTACCTGTGTTTATTTGGAACAAAACTTCAGAACTTTAACAGACACAGCTGTAGAGAGTAATCCTTTCAAGTACAGTTTTAGTGCAGCAGCCAGTTTAACTTCATGGTTTCATTAACAGTTTACAGTGACACTTTTTCCAGTCTATCAGTAACTACAGCAAATGCTTCATAACAAACTTTTCAGCAGCACACCAGTTTTTCCATAACTAAAGACTATCAACTCCATATAGAATAAGCCAAAAATTATGGTACTAAAGTTTCTCATTACAGAGCAGACCTTTTGGTAAGACAATGCTAATATTCCAGATATAAACTTCATACAGAGGACAGAGCAGACGATCTCTGCATAAAGTAATTGCAGCTGTTAAACAAATTGCACAGCATAAGTGTTTACTGCAGAAAAGGCCTCAAAGAATTTCAACAGACTAGTACTAAATCATTAAACTTCAGCAGTGTTCCATCATAACATAAAAAAAAATTAGCCAGTTACAAACTTTCAAGTTTCCAGTGTGACGTCACACAGCCAAGAGGAAAAAAAGTTAAAAAGCTGCAGATGACAGGACACATTCTTCCAGAATCATAAAGTTATGTAAGACTTTATATACATTTTTAGTTAATAGTTCAAAAAAAGTTTAAATTCATCAGTAAAATTCATTTGCATACCTGTTATTTAAATATGTCAAGTAATACTTCTACAGTTAGCACATCAGTAAATGTTTGGTTTAAAGTTAAAAACTGGGTAAAAACCTGTGTTGCAGAAATGTTCTTTTAAAGATAAAGGTTAAATGTTAAATATTTCTAAACACAAAACGGTTAAATCACAGAAGCAGGCTACAGCAAAGCATTTGCATAATGAGTCAGCTTTTATCAGCACAGTTTCAGACTTAAATAACACAAATTCTTGTGTAAATGCTTCAGCACATACAATTCAATATACAGAGTTAAGTTGTAGTACAGTTTCAAATACAAATGTAAGTGTAATACATTCTTGTTTACATGTAATTTCAGGTACAAAGTACCAATATAGTAAATACAGACAAAAACATCAGTGTACTAGACAGTGCAAATATTGCACTGAGGGGATATAATATACAGACTTCATTGCAAACTACTGTTCAAAGAAAAGTAAAGATATAATACATTCCATAGCTAGAGTCAGTGTTGTTGCTAGTTCTATAACATAGGATTTTCAGCTCATCTATAAAGGGTGTAGCAGTCCAGTACTTAACCAGAGTATCTATCTGTCATTGTTTAAGGTTAAAAGAAATGAAGGTCCTGTTAATTACTACCACCCTTATTATAGCACATGTTTAAGAACTTTTGCCCATAATCCCAACTGGTAAAAAGAAAAAAAATCACCTGTACCAACCATTTGTGCAAGTTGTGGAAAGGTAATCTTAAATGTATCCCTCTACACACTAAGTAAAAATAGCCTAGACCACTTAAAGCAGTCCGCAACTATAAAATGACATTTAACAGAAAAAAGTGAAACAAAGCAAATAAGTCAATGCAGAACAGATTAAAATAAAATATGGTAGAAAATGTATAGCCTCTGCCATTTACTTCAATGTAAAACAATTGCACATTCAGCATACACAAAACACACCCATAAACCATCAGAAAAAGAAGAAGAAAAAAAACTGTCTACCCGAATCAACCTTCTAGAAATAAAACTTAAAATAAAATAAGAAAATAACAAATTAAAAGCAATGACTTACTAGCCAGTCAGAAAATGGCATTACCTGCAAAACAGACCTGATTCTAACTGTCCATACTCAACTTAAACCAAAGATAACACATTCATAAAAACAGACAACTTATGCAATTACTACAGTTAAAATCTACTCGGTGCTATTATTTAACATTGGAAATGGAATATGCAGAAGACATGCAGGAGCCCTATGTAATAAATGTATACTTTTGTATTAGAGAACCTGGTTCAGGACTTATGGTTTAGTCACTCTTTTCAAAACTCATTCCCTACACCTGCACTACCAATATTTAATTTATAATTCATCTGATCCATATACTTACATGGGTATAAACACAGACAGGATTGGGTACATACACATGTATATTTAAAATGCACCCATATACATCAGGTGCAGATCTTTATTATTCTGTATATTCCAATGATTCTGGCAATCACAAATGATACAACACCCTCTATCACCCCAGTAAAGAAAACAAAATGTATATACACACAGCAGGCACCAAAACTAAACACTAACCCCACAAAACTACAATGACCAAATTTAACTTCCTCTTCAATATTGTTTTTACAATGCTGATTTGACACAAAGCACTGTGTAAATCATAAAATACATATAATAATAACTAAATTGTATAACAAAGAAAGAAATGAGTCTTCATTAGACAATGAGTTACACATGTCAGCATGAAAAGGTTTTCTGGCTACTTTTTTTTATTTTACAAATTTCTGAAAGATTTTCATTTGAGAAACATGACTAGTGTTATGCTCAAACTGTCAGTAAATGCAGATTCAAAGTCAGCCAGAGAATTATTCAATGTTCTAGAGCTTTTCAATAACGAATGAAAACAGCAAGCACTGTGGTGATGTCTTGTGATTTTGCACAATCTATTCAAATTTTGAATACAATACTTTTACAATATTTCAAAACAGAAATCACTAAAACGCTTGTGTGCAGTAATACAGTGCACAAGTCGTTCATCCATATGCCAAACAGCTTTTGTGATACTAATGAAACTAGGAAAATATTCCTAATACACAACTGCTTTACAAAGCACTGATATCAGAATGTCATCACAATTGCATTACTAGCACTCACTGCATATGCCTCTCCCAACATGATGGTATCACAATGCACTTTCTCATTATTAAATGTGGAAACTAATTTTTCATAACTTTTTGCAAACATTCCAGCACCGTATATCACGCTAACAATTTCACTGAACATGTTTAGCATATTGGCTTGTAGATGACATCTTGTTGCCTTTTTTAGATATGTGTCTGTGCCACGACTACAGAAATTAGATTTTGAAATTATTAATGAATATGTTTATCTCAGGAGAATTGGGAACGTTTTCCTTACCCAGTCCAAAACCTTTGTGTGCACCCTGCATTTATACCATCCCGTTAATTAGAAAAGTTATGATTTTTCCTTAAATAATGTCATTGTTTTATGGAAATAACTCATGTCTGGGTGTGGGCAATGCAGGATTTACCCATGGCTGTCTTGGTTTGATTATTCAGACTTCATAGCAAGTAATGTATATAACAGCAGCGGTGGTGCAGCAGTAGTAGTGTTGTTGCCTCACAGCAAGAGGTTCCCCCATTCGATTCTCAGCTGGTATGCGGGGAGTGCCTTCTGTGTGGAGTCTGCATGCCCTCCCCATGGTTGGGTGGCATTTGAAAGACATGTGTAAATGGGTGTGCCTTTGTTGAAGGTTGGACGTCGAGCTGGCACATCGGCGTTTGTGAAAATCTACTGCCAATCATTAGCAGACCGGAGTTCCTCTGTGGCAAACCCTAACCGGGAAAAGCTGAAAAGACAAACAAATACAATTTATTGCAAATAATAATAAGTTTCTCTATCTCATAGTTTCCTAGAAAAATATACTTTTCGGGAAAGCAGAGTTCATGTTTATCATGTAAGAGTATACAAATCTCCAAATTCTCTAGGAGCAGAGGCATTCTCAAATTTGTTCTCACAAACTCTGCTCATAACTGTTCTATTTCTCCTGGACTGCCCCTCACCAGTAAAGTCTGTGAGCTTTACTCTTAGGACCTCCATTCCCATGGTAACCACCACACTGTTTATAGAATTCTAAAAGGCAACCGCTTGTAATTATGGAACAAAATGTCTATGTTTGCCCACAGTATTTCCACAGCTGACCCCAGACAGGCATCAGGCTACACCTGGAATGTTTATACGCATTTAAATATCTTGATCCAGCAGTTTCCATTAGAACCAAATACATTGCGACATTCAAAAATAAAACACTGGTTCTCATTCAGTGTAAGCAAACTGTACAATGTAAAACTCTGTAAACTATCAATTAAGACTAGAACTCCCCAGCATGAGAATAGTATAAAAAACCTTAATAAGAACTGAAGGCCACTATAAGAACCAGCAAAGCATCCCATGAATTAGGTTAGTGTCCGTGGCAATGGGTAACTACAAAACCTTGTTCAACTATGTTACAAAACCAAAACTTCACAACACTGTTTTTAACTTTGTCCATAATGGTGCCTCCCACACAAACCCAAATGACACTACAAACATATTTGCAAACAAGTTTACTTCCACCTCCTCCTATGAAACTCCCTTCCTGACTCCAATTATCCTGGAATCATTCCCACCCCTTACTATTACCTACAAACATGTCCTTAACGTACTTTCAAAGGCCAAAAACACGTCTTCCTTGGGCCCTGATAAGATATCAGGATGTCTACTCAGAATCCCTCTATAAATTGTTTATCATAAGCATAGCTACAAGCTGTATAACAGAATCCCGAGACACTGCTGTGGTGAGATCCCCCCACCCCACCCCCAATGTTGGACCAATCTTGGAACCTAGAAACTACAGACCTATCAGTCCTTAGGAGTCTGATCTGTAAAGCCATGGAGAACATCATAACTGACCTCATAAATTCTGATAAATAATCTTGTTGGCCTGTGCCCCCAACAATTTGGCATCATAAAGGGTAGATCATGCTGTCAAATCTTGTCAGCTTCTCCAAGACTATCACTTGTGGTGGACAGTGGAAATACTGTTCATGCTACCTAGCTTGATCTGGACAAGGTATTTAACAGCATACCACATGAAGGAATTGTTAATAAAGTAACGGTGTTAAACACAGATGCCCATGTAATATGATGAATAGGTAACTGTTTCAAGGACAGAACTCACATTGTCCATGTTATTTAATGCATCTTCAGAGACAGAAGGTGGGCAGTGGTATCCCCCAGACATGTGTGATCATCCACATTCTGTACAGCATTTATTTGAAACCTCAAAACCATTACAGGTGCTCTCTTTAGTTAACCAAATCAGTTGATAATTGCAAACTGGGTGTAACTGCCAAGTTTCCCCAAGGTACATTTACTTTTCAAAATGAATTTACATGAGTTAACATCTGATGCTTATTAAAACAGCTGAAACTAATCAAGAAATGTATTATTATCCAGCTCATGAAGCAGGTAATCACTGCAGGCTATAGTACTCATCACCCGTTCCTTCTCTCTATCAGGATAGTGTGGTTAGATATTTGGGCACAGAGGTAGATGGCTCCCTCTCATTTAATCACCACTTGGTTACTGTAGTCAGTAAATCCTGTATTTCACAACTAATTGCTAAAAGCATCTCTTCCAAATCTAGTAAGGTCATTGTCCCCTTAAATTCTGACCTGATCAGATCTAGTTTTGAATTAACGCACACTTTGGCATGTATCTCACTAGACACACAAACCCCCCCCCCTCAAAATGCTGCAAAGGTCCAAAAGACTTCTAGTCTCCAAAGTCATGGTTACAGGAACAGACTGAAGACTTGGCCCAGTTGTGTGTGTCTTACAGTCTCCTGAGGGAACCGTTGGGTCTCGCTTACCATGACCTTAGGGATCCTGCTATCTTTGATTTCCTTTTTCTCAGCAAGTCAAATAGTGCAACCAACAGTAGAGCCAAAGATGTAAACCTACATCAGGAAATAAACACAAAATAGAGGGACAGCTTAATCCCCTCTCATCGCCCCCTTATCCAGGATAAACCTTCTCTGCAGGTCAAGCAATGTGATCCCTTACTGTCCTTCAACCATGGATTAGATGACCTTAAACTTTTTACCTGGACTTACTCACCCTCCTTCAAAAGGTGCCAGAGAATAAGTATGTTTTTTGGCTAGGTGCACATGGCCTCTAAATGGACTTTAATCTTCTTCCATATCTTGCAGTATACAAGGGATATCCCAGCTATGTACAACACATGCATTGAGTGTGTATAGACTATCAATTAGTAGTATGTCGCAAACTGTTTAATTTGTAGGGAAGGTTGAAGAACTTTGATAGAGTGAGTCTTCTTTAAATCACATTAGAGTAAAAAAAAAAACTACACTCTGAAAGTGTTGGTGACAAAGACAAATTTTCATTGAAAACAAAGGAACACCATAATACATGAAGAATGCACAAAATCCACAGTATTGCTGGGAAACACTGCAAACAGCATTTGGGAATGTTATTTAATTGTGGTATTTTCAAGTACAGACAAGGGGATACTCATGGGGGTGTCCAGCTATCATGACTCCACCTGCTGAAGTTTTGTTTAGCTGCCAGAAATCTCTCTGTGGGAAAAGCTTGATTTAAAATGGGTACACAAATTCCGCTGTCCAATTAGCATGCACATTTTTGAATATAAATAATCTTTGATTATATAAATACCTAAGCAAACCAAATGTTGACCTACATATATATCTGTCTCTCTCTCTACATATATTTATATATATATATATATATATATATATATATATATATATATATATATATATATATATATATATCTATATATATATATATGCATATCTATATATATATATATATATATATATATTATATATATATAAATGCATATATGTATATATATGTATATATATGTATATAAATGCATATATGTATATATATATATATATATATATATATATATATATAATATATATATATGTATATATATATATATATATATATATGAATGCATATATATATATATATAAATGCATATCTATATCTATATATCTATTTATCTATATATATATATATATATATATATATATATATATACACACACAAATGCATAGCTATCTCTCTCTCTCTCTCTATATATATATATATATATATATAGAGAGAGAGAGAGAGAGAGACTTATATATATAGATATATACAGATGCATAGATACACAAATAAACAGATCAAATAAAATGAAACAAAACAAACGGTAAGCACTTTCATTCTTAAAGAACTTCTTTAGACACACACACACACACACACACACACACACACACACACACACACACACACACACACAGGCATTCTGATGTTTTATCTGCTGTGTACCACTTCAGATTAACATTACGAGAGGTTGTGTAGATGGGGACTGCCAAATCTTAAGGAAGGCAGAACAGCCATGGAATCCAGAAACATTCTCTCTATGGTAACTAAAAAGGAAGCCCTACATCTTCAGGAGGTCAGACTCGTGATATCTTGGTCTACAGTGGGATTTGAAATGGAATCTCCAGAAGCTGACGAGTATGCTAGACCTTCTGGTACCCATCTCAACTTTTAGTGGAGTTACAAACAAAACAGTACTTGCATGCTTAAGATCAAAAAACTTTGTCTGTGACCTTTGCTATCAGAACATCCATTCCCACAGTTTAAACTGTAGCAAACTTGTTTGCAAGCAGTGGTTTGCTACAGCTAAAGGAAGTGCTAAGCACTTACACATAATGGAAAATTTAATATCAGCATGAATTTCTTGAATGCTGAAAATGAACTAAACCATACATGAAGCACCAACGTTCTTCCATAAATGCAAATGAAGATTACAGCATCCTGAAATGTTTCATCTGGGGTGGATGCCCTCTTCATCCCACCCTTGCTATGCCTTTGTCAAAAGAAGCCATAAATAAAGGAAGAAGGCAGTCTGCAAGGTATCCTTGAAGCCTGGAAAGGTAGTATGAGCAGTGATTGTATAAAATAATTAAATGGAATTTACCCCTATGTGCATGGCAAAGACTTATGAAGGATTGACATCTGCAAGTATGGTTTGCCTAAACAGCTCAGAGAAAATAAAATGTATATTCAAGTATACTGAAATGACGGCAAAGGTTGCCACACTGAATGAATGTGACAGTGTGTTAATGACGTTCTTTTATGTTTCTCCCTATTTTGTGCTTTGTTTGTAAATAAATCAGAACTTAAGCTTAAAGAACTGGTGCCAGAGACTTTCTGTTATTACAAGTGCTGCAAATTGTTAGGTTGGTGGAAGCAACATGCAGAAATACAGTTTTTATAAAACTGTGAGTTTCCAAGCTAAATCACTTGAATACAAATGCTTTGCCTGAGTAGCTTTTTACCGAGAAAAGTAATAATTACTGAGGGACTAAAACTGACCTGGAATGCTGACTCCTCTGAACATTTATTTGCTCTGGAGACATTCTCTCACTGCAGAGATAAGGGTTTTGGGGTAAAAATAAATTCTGGTGTTTTTCTGAAGCTAAAAACTTGAGTGCACTGAACTTGCTTCTGGTGTGTTCTATTCAAAATGGAAAAAAACTGAGACTTTAATGAAATCCTTTACAGGGGTTCAAGCAAGAAGTACAATCAGTGGCCAACACTTGTTCAGCCTTTTAGGAAGAACTGCAGCCACTGTCCAACATCCATTTAGCCTCCAACAGCAGATGTCCATCTATACTAAGCAAATAATTTTTCCAAGGACAGTCCTAAAACCAGTGCATGCCTGTCCCAAAGACCGTGCTAAAACCAATGCATGACTGTCCCAAGGACAGTCTTAAAACCAGTGCATACCTGTACCAAGGACAGTCCTAAAACCAGTGCATGCCTGTCCCAAAGACCGTGCTAAAACCAGTGCATGACTGTCCCAAGGACAGTCTTAAAACCAGTGCATACCTGTACCAAGGACAATCCTAAAACCAAGTGCATGACTATCCTAAAACCAGTGCATGCCTGAAAAATATGAAGCAGAAGAAAATGTGTGGGCTTGTTTGGTGATAATAGGAGTCAAGCAGCTAAAGAAAATTGGTGTAAGCTAAGTGGGCATGTTTCCTCAGACCGCACCAGGGACTCACAAAATACATGCATGGAACTTGGGATGTCTACACATACAAGCATTAAAACTAAAACAAGAAATTCTGACTAGTGCTTCATCCAGGACAGTCATTTATATTTTACAGCTGCAAATTTGATATAGACAGGCTGGTAAGGTTACAAATGGCTGATTTAAAAAGATTTGAAATTGTAGATAGAAATGTGTAAATATTGCAGGTACGATTCTGGAATTCTTGGCTATAGATAAATTAAACAAGGCAGTGATTACAATATCAACACGCTGCTTTCCCATCCTTATCAACAGTCATGAAGGTAAACAAAATGCAACCCTTGACACACTTTTTCAACACATAGTATGCAAATATGATCTACATTTCTAACTTGCCAAGATTAAACCAAATCCAAAACCAGCACATATGTGACTCACACAAAGACAAATGAATTCAGGGGTATGTTATTTAACTGATAATATTAAAAAGAGTGATTTTGCATAACAAGCTAAATATGTGTTTATTTCCATGTGGCCTTTCCTGTCACCCCAATACAACTATCAGCAAGAGTCATAGATATACATTCTCTTCAGCTCTAAACAATAGTAGACACATACACAAAATGATTACACTTCAGTTCACATCAACCACAAAAGAAAAACATGGCAAAGACCCATTACTTACCAAGACTTACACAAAATGAATAAGAAAAAAACTGTGATGACCCTGTTAATGCCTGCTATGTGAAATGAAACAAGTATATACAAATATCTGCTATGTAAACTTCCCAGCATTACAAAATGCAGTTATTGTACAGTCTACCTTCCATACTTGTTAGTATTTTCTTAAGAATCTTTGTCAACCAGTTCAGTATGTTTTTGTCAACATCTCAACTCAAACTAATTACAATTATTTGCAAAGAAGAAAACAGCAAAGTCATCTAACAGATCCTCTGCCCTGGAATGAATATTGGGTAGGCCACAAAAAATAAACCACTCACATTATGAGGTTCAACACCTTCCACATATTACTGATCAATCTTCTGCCCAAAGTCATGTTTTAGCAGGGCTCACAGACAGAAAGCAAAGAGATCTGATGAAAACAGCAAGCAATATGTATTTCTGTTCCTCAAAGCCTAGATCAATCTTGTTGATATACATACATTGGTTCAGTCCAGCAGTTATACTTTTAGACCTTAGAGAACAATCTGGCCGATGATTATATTATGATACTCAAGCCAAGCCTTTTTGGTAAGAAAGAGTGTGTCAATAAATCACAAATAGATTTTGGAAATACAAAGTAATGACTGCAGTGAATGAAAAAACAAAAAAACAAACAAACAAACAAAAAAAAACTCAAAAATAGAACAGTGAATACATTAACCCTACTTTAGTTGTGTGATGCAGTTACACAATTAATATGCACCATGCTTCCCATAAATGAAGTTTGACGTCAAATGAAATGCATTTCTGTTATGGCAAAAATCAACAAAACAACATGACATCAGAATTAAATAAGGAAAGACCGTTGTCATTTTCCAGCAGGGGGATAGTCTCACCACACATCAGATATATATAAATAGACTGGAGTAGAACAGATGCACACAAATCCACTAACCAATTCAACAAATGCAACCTGATCTCATCAGCAAACTTCAAATACACACTTTTGTCCTGGTTATATGCTTCCAAAATCTAGGACTACATAGTGATCATTTACTTACTTAAGATTAGATTAACATACCAGGGTCCTTTCATATGAACCTCATTGTTTTCCAGTGTCCCTCATCAACTATCTTTCAAAAAAATTATTCCTTATATACAGAGGCGTGCACACACACACACACACACACACACACACACACACACACACACACACACACACACACACACACATTCTCTTGAGTAGTTGCCAGAATTGTGCAAATCAGAAAAACGAATACCACCAACAGTTGAATAAAATACCAGAAAAAAATGCCAGCTCCTATCTGTAAACAAAATCCGCAGTTTATTGTTAGCGCATTGATTCACTCACAATGAAGGAACTTCTTCAAACATCAAAGTACAATACTAAACAATTTAAATACCATAGTTAATTATGACATCATACCATCTTCCAAACACAAATACAACCCCTAAAAAACATTTAAAGAAATATGTACAATACATGAAAATGTATATGTTAAAATATATATATATATATATGTATGTGTATATGTACATTAAAACTCACATACTGAAAAAATTATAAAAGATTTATATCACTATCAATATTTTTATCTGGTTAAAGATTTTAGTTTTATAACACATTTTAAAGAACAAGCATCATTTAAGCCAGGGAAGGAAAAAGCATTAATCTTCAATTGCCAAAATAACTCCCTCTCCTCAAGCCTTAATGACCACGGTCCCCCCCAGGACTAACTTCTACTTTTTCAACAATGATGTAGTGAAAGCAGTGATCAGCTTGTTCCAATATGTGTCTTGCTAAAGCATTATTTTTATCTTGTTTGCTGATGGCATACTGATGCTCATAAATCCTTTGTTTGAAATGCCTCTCCATCTTTCCAGTGTAGAATACGGGGCATTGTTGGCATCTTGCTAGATAAATGACTCCCTTTGTGTTACAATCATATTTCCCTACCAAGATAAATTTCATGTTTCCTATATTCACTGAGCAGGTTATTTCTGTCATACTTTTTCATGCCCTTATTGGGAACGTAGGGCCTTATTTCTTTATTTAATAATGATTTCAAATTAAAACCTTTTCTAAAAATAATCCTTGGTTCTAGTCCAAGTATATTCCTTAAATTACTGTCATCATTTATCAGGGCCCAATTTTTACTTAATATGTTCCTAAGCTTGATGGCATAAATTGAAAAAGTTGTTAAAAAGCTGATTTTATAATCTGGCTTAAAGGACGCTTGTTCTTTAAAATCTGTTTTAAAACTAAAATCTTTAACCAGATAAAAATATTGATAGTGATACAAATCTTTTATTTTTTTCAGTATGTGAGTTTTAATGTACATATACACACACACACACATATATATATATATATATATATATATATATATATATATATTTTTTTTTTTTTAACAGGTTCCGCTCAGAAGCTCGAAATACTGAAATCTCGAATTTCAGTATTTCGAGCCCAAGAAGCCGAATCCACATAAAAGTGAAAGTTTAGAAGCACAAAATTCAAAACCTCGAATACTGGCGGTTTTGAATTTCATGCTTCTAAAGTTCCGCTATGGTCATGTATTCTGGTAAGTGGGTAGGGGCTGTGGTGTGTGTCAGTGTGTTTTGTTGCTGTGATGTGTGTGTGTGTCTGTGTGTGTGTGTGTGTGTGTGTGTGTGTGTGTGTGTGTGTGTGTGTGTGTGTGTGTGTGTGTTTGTGTGTGTGTAGTAGTAAAACAGCGAAATTCAAAACTTCCGGTATTCGAGGTTTTGAATTTCACGTTTTTTAGTTTTCGTTGTTTTGTGGATTCCACTTCTTGGGCTCGAGATACTGAAATTCAAGATTTCTGTATTTCGAGCTTCTGAAGTGAATCCATTTTAACTTATACATTTTCATGTACTGTACATATTTCTTTAAATTTTTTTTGGGGTTGTATTTGTGCTTGGAAGAGGTTATGATGTCATAATTAACTGTGGTATTTAAATTGTTTAGTACTGTACTTTGATGTTTGAAGAAGTTCCTTCATTGTGAGTGAATGAAAGAGCTAACAATGAACTGTGGATTTTGTTTACAGATAGGATCTGGCATTTTTTTCTGGTATTTTATTTAAGAATTGTGCAAATCCGCACATTTCATCTTGGCAAGGTAGATCCGCCAGAAAAGAAATATCACCACTGCTTGGGAATCTACAGTGCTAAACACCCTCTATTATTTTACATTAAGAAGGTTCTTGGTCTGCACTCTTGTGGGAGGAGAGGCTGGACTCTGCCCTTCTGAGCTGGGAATTTCTGGTTAAAGGCTTATAGTGCCTGCATATTTGAACTGTTTCTTACTGAAATTGGTGCACCTTGTTTGCTGTAGCATAGACTAGATCCAGCCCTGCTGAATCTAGCTTTGTTTGTATGCTTGTTGTTTGTTTGCTTGTTATTTCCCTGAAATGCTAATTCCACCTAAAACACTACCTTTCAGCGCTTCTGTGGATCCCTAGTGATATCTGCATTGCTTACTGTACTTATTTCCTTGTTTCACTTGAAAGAAAGTTACTGTTTGTCGTTTTTGCATTTAAGTTACCTGTAACACATTGCATTTAAGTTACCTGGCACTTGCTCACTAAGTCAGCACTAAAAAATTAAAAGCACTACACCCTCACAAACTCCCCTTGAGTACCTTGTTCCCCATTGGCCCTTTTTTTCAATTATAAAGGAATTCCCAATACTATTCTAGCATGTCCAAAGGTCAGTTGTCAATCTCCTCTCCGGTCCAGCTGGTGAATCTGGGAATCTTGAGGCAATGTTACAACTGCCTCATGTACACAGACAATCTGCTCCTCCCCCCAACAAATTCCAACACATATGAGAGATGCAACCATATAGCCAGACTGGAGGCTAAGCTCTCTCAACGCAGTACTGGCGTAACCAGTCAGGAGGAGAAGGAAACCACACTCACTACAATTCCAGTCTCACATAGACCTACCACAACAGCAAACCAAACACATAAACACACAAAAACATACTCAGAGGCTCTAAATAAAAATCTGCCTAAGCAGCAGAGACCTCCAAAGCAGACACCCAAGCAACCGCTACCCCAAAACAAAACACGTGCAACACATAGCTCACAAAGCCAGTGTGCCGAACAGTCACAGCCCTTAAGGCTAAACAACACACCTGATACACTTGTAATAGGTGACTCTATTGTCAGGCACACTGACGTCCCACTCACCAGGCTGAACCAGGAAAAGGTCACGGTGAGCTGCCTGTCGGGCGCTAGGATCCGCCACATAACACAAGCACTCAGGTCACTCCAAGGCAAGTACAAATATGACTCATTCAATGTTCATGCTGGTGTGAATGACCTGAGATGTACCTCCCTGGACTACATGAAAAGAGACATAGAGGAGCTCTCTGAGCATGTAGCCCAAGCCGGTATGACCCTGACCTTGAGTAGCATCTTACCCTCACCAAGAATGATGCCACAATATAAAGACAAGATGATCAATTTCAACAATTGGCTTAAGTATTGGTGTCATTCAAAGGGGATCCAATGCCTGTCAGCCTGGGATGACATGCTCGACAAGCCACGATGCTTCGCTATGGACGGCTTGCACCTGTCACCCCTGGGCTTTCGGATATTGGCAAAGGCTCTTGCTACCCCCATAGTGCCTTTTTTAGGCAAGGCTGAAAAGACAAACCCACCTCCATAGGTATCACAAGGGATAAGAAACTAAGAGTAATGCTACTCAATGCCAGAAGTCTAAACCTCAAGATGCACGCACTCGAAACTCTCCTTAGCATGGAGAACATCGATATCTGTGCAGCAACATAAACCTGGTTCAAGGCTCACAGGAGCACCTCAGCACTACCAGGTTATACCTCATACCATGCTTTTCAGCCCCAAAACTTGGACCGAACCACAAAAGGAGGGGGAGTATCAATATTCGACAAAGATACCCACACCTCCAGGTTGGTGGCACAGCACGAAGCATCAGAGACTATCCATGTGCAACTAACAGTGGGTAAAACTGCCTTCCAGTTTATAGCCTGCTACAGACCACCCTCCCAAACCCAGGAACCCCACTTGGCCTTCCTGAGAACACTGGAAAATATGAAGGCCTCTCCAAACACCATTATATTGGGCGACTTTAACTACCCAAACATAGACTGGAAGCATTACTCTAGCTCCAACACCCTAGCCCAAAGGTTCCTAGAATTTATAAACTCAAATGCTATGGAACAACTTGTTACCACTCCCACAAGAGGGGAAAACATACTGGACCTGATCATCACCAGCATGGGGACTCTATGCTCCAGACCAGAAGTGTATCCCTCACTGGTAAGATCAGACCATAAACTAATCTCACTGGATATTCACATCCCAACCCCACCCCCTACCCAGAAAACCACAGTGAAAAACTTCTCTAAAGCAAATTTCACACTCCTCAAAACCGAGGTGGAATCCTTCAAAGCCCCCGGGCCTGTGGAAAATATGGCCCAGACCGCAGAATCCTTTATAAATGCATTCTATTAACACCTTCAGGAATGCATGGATCATGCAATCCTAAATAAAACCAAGACCCAATCCTCCAAAGGCAGACGTCCTGTCTGGTGGACCCCAGCCATAAACAAACTATACAATAGAAGGAGGAAGCTACTACATGATAGAGCAAAATCCCAAAAAGGAAGGCACCTCTGATCAGGATTAGCAAAAAACTACGGGCACTCATAAAATCGTCTAAGGCCAGCTTTGAGAGAAAAATTGCACAGGACACTAAGGATAATCACAAGGCTTTCTTTAGTTATGTTAGGAACCTGGGTGGGAATTCCCAAATATGCTCAGAATTAGTCCAAAATGACAAAAAATACACCGAACCCACAGACATTGCCAACATCCTAGCTGACAGGTTCAGCGCAAACTTCTCCCTCCCCACCAAAAGGGCAAATATCTATCCCAGCAGAGTGCTGCCCCCTGACATCTCAGATGCTCAGGTAAGAGCCACCCTCTCCAAAGCAAAATACACAGCATTGATGGGACCAGACGGTGTCCCGGGCTGCATCCTACATGAACTCCAAGAAGAGCTAAACCCAAACTTAAAACTACTGTTCAATCTCAGCCTTACTACAGGATATGTACCCAAAGAGTGGCGTACAACAACAGTGGCCCCTCTCCACAAAGGTGGTGCCTCAACGGATCCTGGAAACTATCGTCCCATAACCCTGACTAGCTGGGTCTGCAAAGCTATGGAAAGGATCATCATGGACCTCATAAATAAAGATATTGGGGACCTACAGACACTGGATCCTACCCAGCTCGGCTTTGTTAAGTGCAGATCCTGCCTCTTAAACCTGGTTGATTTCTTTGAAACAGTCACCAAGGCCATTGACGAGGGGGAAGGTGGTCCACACAGCCTACCTGGACATTGCAAAAGCCTTTGATACAATACCCCACTCGGGCATTATAGAAGCTCACCAGCTTAAATATAAACCCCTATGTCACTAGATGGGTTGCAAACTGGCTCAAAGACAGAACCCACATGGTTAGAATTGCTGTAGCCATGTCAGACTCCAAACCAGTTACAAGTGGCATCCCACAAGGCTCAGTCCTGGGACCTCTCATGTTCAGTATATATTTCTTCAGAGGTACAGGCCAACATGGAAGGACTGTGGCTGACCAAGTTCGCAAATGACTGCAAACTGGGTGCCATAATCGACTCTCCAGCCGACACAAGCATCCTCCAAAAGGGCCTCATAGAAACAGACAACTGGTGCCAGAGCCATGGCCTCAAGCTAAATGCCAAAAAGTGTATAGTCATCCCCTTTGGCAAAAACAAAGTGCCCACAAATTACCACATAGGTGGTAATCCATTAAGTACAGAAGAAGTAATTAGGGACCTGGGGACCCAAGTTGATAGCAATCTCTCATTTGACAACCACGTGGCCAAAGTGGTTAGAAAAACATTTTATATAGCCCAACTAATCATGAAGGGATTCACATCTAGATCAGGGGAGGTCATCGTGCCTCTTTACTCATCCCTCATCAGGCCCATAATTGAGTACAATGCCCCTTTTGGGATGTACCTTACCAGACACCTGCAGAAACTGGAAAGACCCCAAAAGTACCTCACCAAGAGGATCAAAGGGCTCAAACAGATGCCATATGCTGCCCGGTTAAAGAAACTCCAGCTCTACTCAGTGGCATACCGAATGCTCAGAGGCGATCTGTGCCTGACATATAAAGCCATGTCCAACCCGGAATTAATGGACATGCTGCACCTCAGAAAATCCAAATCCCATCAAGCTACGCGCTTGAGAGACTTGAACCTCAGTACTGAAATAAATAGGACATGCTGGAGGGACAGATTCATAACCCAGAGGCTCCCTTCACTCTGGAATAAAATCCCAGTCCAAGTTAGGCAGAGTCCCTCATTGACTCACTTCAAGAGGAATCTTGATGAGTGGATGGGAGATCGTAGGTTTACCCCAGGTATCACTTCTGTGTCACTGTTAGACAGAGGCACAGTATACTAACCTCAAAAAAAGGCATAGCAAAATTAATTTAAAATGGGTGGCAAAAGCCAAACACACTTTGGCTAGGCTTATAAATGCCCTAGGGCAGATAGCCTAGTACGAACCTATGAACCTATGAAGTGCAATTCTGTCATTATTAGCCAGTACAAATTATAGAAACACTCAGTGGTAATATCCATGCAGACTGGTATTTCTTGTAAATGGGTACCACTGCTTGGGAATCTACAGTGCTAAACACCCTCTGTTTGTATAATAAACAAAACATAAATAAATATGAGCCTCAAGAACATTTTGGAAGTAAATAAATTAAACTTCTTAGAACATCAAGAAGTTAGGCAATGCCGATACAAAATAAAGTTACAAAGGTAAATAACTGCACAAAGAATAAAAATATAATTGCACAGTAGAACACTTAAAATAAAAGCAAAGAAATATGTCCTGAGAAAGTATAACATCACAAAATCACTGAAAAATGGCATTTCAGTATTTAAAAATTGTTTCTCTATATTACACAAATGAACTACAATTGCCTCGTCACTATTATAACATCAGAAATCTAATTTCACAGACACTGCTGTTTTCTCTTGCAGTATTCTTCAGCTTTATAGCTTTGCAAAAATGCTATAGTTTGTCCTAAAAGTTAAACATATCAATGTCAGATTTAACCCCCCCCCCCCCCACATAAGATCACAATGTTTGATAATTTACTGTCAGAAACAGGGTTAAATTACAACATGAACCAAATAAAAATAATATGTAGTGCAACTCTGGGGTTCTCAGCATTAAGAATCAAAGCATGTGTCGTTAAGGAACCTTGCAGAGGGTCAGAAAGAGGGGCACTTTTATTTCTCAGAATGAAAGGTCATAGACCTTATAAAAGTAGTGATAGTGAATGCTGGTATTAGCTTAGTTAATTTCACAATTTTACTACCCTTACAGAGGTCCAGTTTTATGAATAAAGTCAAACTGACTATGAGCAAGGAGATTTCAGAGGATCAAATCATCATAGCACTACATATAAATCATAGCAGCTGAGAAGTACAATGGCTACTTTTAAAGTTAAAGTAAAGACCAGTGGGGCAGGTGGGGTTAACTAGAGTGTGGCAGTACTGTTACAAAGCAGTGTTACAGAAATATATGGCTGGTGGCCAACGGTAATCATACACTTCCATAAAAAAAAAAATCGGCCCATCTTTACATCTCTGGTCTGAAGCAGATTACCACCCTGTGAGAGAAAGCAATACATGACCAATTAGTCAAATCATTTTTTTGTTGAACAGTTTGTTCAGAAAAGTCTACCTCTCAGCTGACCCTGGCTTCACAGAATATTCCTGATTTTTGCTTCATATTTCTGACCTGTTTCTCATAACATTCTGACTCATCACTTAAAAACGCAAAAGTTCTTAAGTTCCACTGCTCTGATGGTTCCATTCCAAAATGTGCAGGTTTAGTCTGATTGATACTACCTTAGGAGAAAGAAAGGGGATAATTATATTTGCATCAATCTTTTTTTGTTTGTTTGTATAGCCATGCAGCATTAAGGCCCATTACACAGCATTGATACCTTACAGTGTTCTGAGCTCTGCTGTATGCTTGCATACAATACTGTACTTAGAAGTAAGCTTACATTGCATACTGCTTTAATAACGTATGCATTCTTGTAAATATTGTTTAATGTTTTACCTGTTCGTTATCACACCTTGGCCATGTATTATGCATGCAATCTTTGTCAAATGTCTTAATGGCAGAGAGCCGGATCCAGCACTTGGTGACCTAGACAGTTGCCTAGGGCCTGCTGGCTGGGGGGAGGCGGCATTCACAACATTTAAGTTCTAATTAAAAACATTAAATTACATTTAAATTATATTTCATCTTTAATGCTGTTCTTCTTTAAGAAAACATACTGCATCTGTGCGTGCATCAACAAATGTAAATCAATATTCATGCTGCCGTTTCTTTCCTTGCATGGAATTTAAACTTGTTTGCAGCTGTGAGACAAAAGAGATATTCCTTACTTTGGTAAGGAGTGTATCATGCCATCGCTAGGGATGGCAGGATAGTTAATTAACATGCTCAGGCTTAAACCCTGTAGCTTGGTTACAGGACAAAGTCTGAATCCTCTACACCAGCTACCAGACTGCCCAAGGAATTGTGAGTTTCAGTGCATTTTCAAGTAACTGTGAGCTTCAAGGGATAGAGTTACCACCTGTCCCACTTTGCGAGGGACAGTCCCTCTTTAGGCGGTTGTGTCCTGACCAAAAATATTAAAAATAGCAAATGTCCTGAGATTGTAGGACATAATTATGTCCCATATTTTATGTAATAGTTGTATAAAATAGTTATTTCTGTATCTAAAATTCCTAAATGTTACAAGAAAAGGAATAAGCAACTAAACTGCTACAAGAATAAGCTTTTGTTTAGGCAAAAAAGTAAAGTTCTATCCTTTGTACTGACTGTGGATGTGTGTCGGCCTGTAAAATCTGATGTGTGTCCCGAAAATGTCCCACTATGGCCATTTGAAAAGGTGGCAACCCTATCAAGGGAAGCAAAGTTTACCATTGCTCATGCTAAGTTGGATTTCAGTGTGCACCTGTTTTGTTTAGTAAATGGCAGTCAGTGTCTGTTATAAAATTTGATAGTAGTGTTAGTAGCACAACATTTAGCATACTTGCCTTTGGTGCAGATAGCTGAGGGTTCTTCTCCCAAACCATGCAAATGGATTGCTTATATTGTGGTGCATTTTAAGGGGGAATGGGCATGCTCTACTCCTATGTGTGTCCTTCTTTGGATGAGATGTCTAGTAACCATGAACCCGTTATCAGTTTGTCAACCATTACCTATTGAAATATTACCAGTTTACCATTTTTTAATGTAATATAGGTAATTTATTCTTCAAAGGCAGCAGGCACAGAATTTGTAGATAAAAGACTGAAGTGTAGAATTGTTAGTTATAGATTTCTTTTATGTGGAATTATTCATGTGACTTTTACCTATTGGTTGATTGTAATGACAAAAGGTTAAGTGGCCTTTTATGTTTAAAATGTTTTGAAATATGTAGTTTTGCCATTATTGCCATTATTGGTTCATACATTTTGTTTCATTGCTTAAAATGTTCAAAACTACACATTTAAAACCATTCTAACAAGTGGTGCTGTATTATACAAGGAACATAATTTAATACAATCAAGAGGGTTAATCAAAGAGCACATGTTGTATGCATTGTCCTAAAAATGTGTGCAAGGGGCCTATGATTTGAAAGCAGCCCAAAGGTACACTTAATCCACCACTGACCAGATGCATTTTCTTTAAAAGTGGGTTTTAATGTTATTTCAATGAATGTGAGTTTCAAGGTCAGAGAAGTTTATTGTTACTGCCAAGTCTGTCTTCATTGTGAGACAGTACTGTTTTATTTAGTAAATTGCTGCCAGTGTTTATGCTTTAAAATTTGAAATAAATATTTTAAATTAAATCCAAAATCTATAATCATCATAGAAATAAAGAAAACAGTATACACACTTATACAGTGTCTATGGGAGAAAGAGCCAAGTAATGGGTCAGTGTAAAGGCTGCAGGGGGGGTCTTTCCATTTCTCTGCCTAGGGCCCTATTTGACCATGATCTGTCATTTGCCCTAATCCAGCGAATGTTCAATTCAATGAACAACCTCCCCAGGGAAATGAATGAGCCGGCCATCATAAGAAATGTGTCCTTTTTGCCACTGTAGTGTCATTTTGGAGTTGGTATATATACTTGGGGGAGTGGCACAGCCCCCCACATGGGTGGGTTTGAAATACTGTGCTTTGTGTGATGGTCGGAACGCTGGGCAACTCATTTTCGTCTCTGGGTGAGTCGTTGGTTGAACTGAATGTTCACTGATGTGAACATTTGCTGTATTAGAGTCGATGAACAAAGGTTTGTGGAAATGAACCTTTGATGAAGTGATACAGACCCAGTATAACTAAATAAAAGCTGTAATGATATTCACTACATAATGACAGACATCAAAGGTTCAGAGTTTATATGTATTAGAAAACACATGCTAAAGCTAAACTATTACTCTAGCAACTTTCTAAGCATATACGAGTATTATTTAAGACCTGCCCCTGATTTGGAGTACTCTGTTTTTGCCTTTGTCTCTAATTCTTGTCCTAAGAGACAGATACTTCAGAGTATACCTTCTAGCTATCCCTGGTTGTGTCTCATATGTTTGTTCTGTTCCTTCTAAATTAGTGGTTTTCCTGTAAATCTTAGTTTATTCAATAAATAAATATATTTAATAAATGTATTTATTTAGAATGTTTATCAATAAATGATAGACAATGAGTTATACACTTTCAGATTGCAGTCACTGAATAATGATAGACATTTGAATGTTAAAGTTTCAGACTTCATATTTTTTTATTTTTATTTATTTTACATTTTTTGACCGGGATAGTCCGACTGGATGCATGTCCATTTTCAGCGGAGGACCGGGGAGAAAAGCTCCAAGGGTGAGCAGATACAGTATTACATAATACCAGCATTACGTATTACAAACAGACTATTTACAGAGATTACATAAGTAAGCAAGTTAAACAAGTTCCACAGGTTACAGTTAATCCTGTGCACAAGTCAGGATTAAATTAAATTACACAGTAAACTGGTTAACAGATTTTTACACATTCTAGAGAGAGTTATCCAGGCTTGATACATTGGCATAGCCAGTTAAGTGACAAATGTTGTTTGAGTCTAGTTTTAAATTGACCTAAGGTGGAAAGTAAGGTAATATCAGCTGGAAGAGAGTTCCAGGATCTACTTACAGAGTTTGCAAAGAGAGAATCACCGGCTATGTTATTAATTTTGCTAGTCTGAATTAGTAGTTTGTTAGAGGATCGAAGCAGTCTAGGATTGTTATAGGGGGTGATAATATTTTTAAGTGCAGGAGTATTGTCCGGATTATAGAGGATTTTATAGGCCATAATCAGTTGGTTATACTGGATTAGGCTGGGTAGTTCAAGCCACCCAAGCTGATTTAGATTGATGCAATGATGTGTCCTAAAAGGCAGCCCAGTGGCAAACTTGGCAATGTGGTTGTAGCAAATTGAGAGTTTGTTAAGGACAGTCTTGTTTAAATTCGAGAGTAGAGGGGATGCATACAGAAGGGTTGAAAGAAGGTGAGATCGAGCTATGGCAATTTTAGCTGGAGGGGTTAGGAAGGCTTTTATTCTGTAAAGTGACCCTAGTTTTTTGTTGATGGTTTTGATAGTTTGGTTAACATGTAGGACAAATTTTAGATTATTGTCTGTGATGACACCTAATAGTTTTGTAGATGGGTCAGGGGAGATTATTGTGCCATCATTTGATTTTATGGTAAAGGTGACAGCGGTAGACCTATGTGTTGGTGAAAATAACAGCATTTTAGTTTTTTGGGGCTTTAGGATCAGATGATGTTCAGAAAGCCAGTTTTCTATTGTATTAAAGGTGGTCTGGGTAGCTGACCATAACTCTACTGGAGATGTGGCTGAGCAAATCAGAGTAGAGTCATCAGCATATTGGATACAGCTGACTTTTGGAATGACAGTATTAAGGTCGTTAATGAAGATGGAGAACAGCAATGGCCCTAGTATAGAGACTTGTGGTACTCCAAGGGTGTTAGGTAGAAGGTTAGAGAGTTTGTTCTGCCAGAGGACAGCATGCTGTCGACCATTCAGGTAGGACTGAAACCACTGGAGGGCTCCAGTATCTAGACAGAATGTTTGCAGGGTGTGGATTAAAAGTTGGTGATCAACCATATCGAATGCCTTGGAAAGATCCAAAAAGAGGGCTGAGGATATATAATTATTGTTGCGATTATGGTTTATGGTGTTAGTAAAGGCTAGGAGGGCTGAAGTAGTGCTGTGATGAGGACAGAAGCCATGCTGAGTGTCTGCCATAAGGCGATTTTGGATTAGGTGGTGCATGAGTTGTCTATGAATATATTTTTCTATAATCTTTGCAAGTGGAGAGAGTATAGCTATTGGCCTATAATTGGAGAATTCAGTAGAGCTGCCTCCTTTGTGAAGTGGGATTGCATAGGATATTTTCCAGATGGTGGAAATTTTAGCTTCTACTATGGTTCAATTGATTAGTATTGAGACGGGGTAAGCAATAGCATCAGCTGATTTTTGTAGGTACTCGGCAGGGAGTTGATCAGCAGAAAGTGTAGTGGGTTTTAATTTTTTGATCAAGGTATGGATAAGTGAAGTGGTGACTGGTTGGAAGCTGAACGCGAGTAGGTTTCTAGGGGTGCTACTTTCAGGACCAGGGGAGCTAGGAGGTAGTTGGTTAGCTAGGGCTTGAATTGTCTCAGTAAAGAATTGGTTAAAACTATCAGAAACATCTTAAGGGGTTTTATCAATAGTAGCAGAAGGGATTGGGGTTGAAGTTTGTCCAGGATTTAGTAGATTATTTAAACTGCCCAAAACTTCTAAGGGTTATTTTGATTTACTATCTGTAAATTACAGTAGTATTGTTTTTTGTCTTGTAAAATTGATTTTTTGGTTTAGTTCCTGGATTGCCTGTATTTAATGTGATCTTGAGGGTCTTTAGAAGAATGCCATAAAGCCCATGCTTTGTTTCTAAGGGTAATCTTGAGTTTAGACTTTATATTAAGCCATGGTGCAGTTTTTGCCTTGGTTCTCTTTGAACGAACAGGTGCATGCAAATCAAGGATCTCAAGGAATTTGTTGTTAAAGTATGTTACTGCTTCCTCTAAGGGGAGGTGTTTTAGAATAGCCCAATTACATGAGTTTAGTTCTTGTTGGAATTTGGCAGGGTCAACGTTTTTATTGTTTCTAACCTTTCTGAGTAAGGGTTGTTGGGAATTAATGGTTTTGTGCTTAATTACATATATGAGAAGGTGAGCGCTTAGGCCATTAAGGAGGGTACCAGAAGTGTACAGTTGGGGGTGACTGTTTATGAGTACCCAGTCAAGTATACTTTCTTTTTGGTTGGGTTTACCTATCTTGGTAGGGGTGGATATGATTTGTGTAAATGCATACAGGTTAATATGGGTGGTTGGGGATTCTGAGGAACAGGTGCCCCAGTCTATGTTAAAGTCTCCAAGTAGTAGGGTTTCTTGTGGGTAGTGACATGATAGCCAGTGCAGGATATCTTCAAATGTAGATATATTGTTACCTGGGGGAATGTACATACAGATGATATTAATGCATTTATTTTTATTAAGTTGCAATTTGGTGGCAAGAATCTCTGAGTTATTAATCTGAGGAGGTTGTATTACATCTATGGTGACATTCAACTCAGATTTATAGAGTATAGCTACCCCACCCCCCTTAGTCGAAGCACCATCCAACCTGTGTATGTTGTACCCAGGTGGTAACACTTCATTGTCTTTAGTGTTGGGTTTTAACCAGGTTTCAGATAAACAGAGAATCTCAGGGGAGTGGACATCCAGAAGTGCATGCAATTCATGTACCTTGTTATTAATGCTTCTAATATTGAGATGACAGACTAGGAGAGAGTTAGTTGGCCTATTAATTGTAGGTTTGTAGCTTAGATTGCAAGTAGAGGGTATATGTATCTGAAGTGAGTGGGCCAGGGTTGGGGTGAATATCACCACCAAGTATTAGATTGAGTCTATACTTGGTGATGAACTTCAGGAATTTGTTTATTAGTTTGTGGTAGTGTTTGGATCTAGAGCTAATGTGCCTGGGGTTGAGATGTTGATAGACTGAACAAGATGTTGGATAGGATCTGGTACTGTAAGTATGGTTGAAGGTGGAAGGATTTACAGCTGGGGTGATAGTATGGCCTTTTGGGACCTGAAATCCCATGAGAAACTGGTTTTCATACAAGGTAAGGAGGTATGGTGTGAACAAGAGGGGTAGTAATCTTTCAGAAAATGCATTCCAATGCAGAATCTGTTATTCTAGTAACTGAAGTCTTACATACCTAACATTATTATATTTTAAATCAGGCAATTTGCTTAAAAAAAAAAAAAAAAAAAAAAAATAACTTAAGACTTAAAGACAGTAAGAAATAGTGATAAATTCCTTAAAACACAGTATTCTTCTGCTTTAAAGACATTAGCATGAATGTTTTTATAAGAATGTAAAAACTGGGGAAACTTGCAAAAATACTATAAGGCGGGGAAAAAAACTGTAATAACTTATTTTAAGAGCATGATAACATCGGAGTCTTTATATAAACTGAATTACTTTTATTGTGCTTGAAGGAGTTATTTAAGTTTCTAGCCTGCATTTTACTGTACACATTTATGGTGATATGTGGACCATTCTAAGGCTCAGCTGAGGGTCTCATCTGTAACCAATACTATTAAGTTTTGTTTTTCTTCCCATTAAATAAGCACTTCTCATAGGTCACAATTCCACACATTTTTAGTTTCAAACTTTGCCTCATCAGTTTCTACTACCCCTCATGATATTTTATTAATTCTGTCATAATCAAATTAATGAGGGATACAGTCAGATGACAATGCCAAACATTAAAGTTTCATTCATTTTATTTTGTAAAGAATACAAAGTATGAAACTTTAACATTTAGGTTCAAAGGTTCGTAGGTAGGTACTAGGCTATTGGCCCAAGGGCCTAAGTAAGCAAAGCCAACAAGGTTCCCTGGCTTTTGCCACCCAAGAAAGAGCAGACCCACAGAAGTGATCCCCAGGGTGAATTTCCTATTTCCCATCCACTCGTCAAGATTTTTCTTGAAGAGTGCTAATGAGGAACTCTGCTTGACATAGATGGGTAGTTTGTTCCAGAGAATGGGAAGTCTCTGGGACAGGAATCTATCCCTCCAGCATGTTCTGTTTATTGTAGTGACAAGGGTTAGGTTCCCAGAGTGTGTAGCTTAGAGGAATTGGTATTTCTTTAGGTGTAGCATGTCCAACAGCTCTGGGTTTGACATAGCTTTGTATGTTGGGCAGACATCACCTTGTAGTAGGTGATAAGTTATGGAGTAAAGCTAGAGTTTTTTGAGATGGTCAGCATAGGGCATCTGTTTGAGGCCGGTAATCTTCTTGGTGAGGTACTTCTGCAGCCCTTCCAGCTGTTGCAGATGTCTTGTGAGGTGCATTCCAAAAAGGGCATAGTACTCTATAATGGGTTTAATGAGTGATGAGCAGAGGGGAACAATGACCTTTTTTTTCCTGGATGAGAACCCTTTTGTGATGAAGTGTGCCACGTAGAAGGATTTCCTGACTACTGTGGCAATGTGATTATCAAAGGAGAGACCACTGTCCACCTAGGTCCCAAGGTCTCTTATCACACATTCGACATTAAGTAGACTGCTGCCTATGTGGTAGTTCATTGGTACAGAGTTTTTACCAAAGGGGATGACAATGCACTGTTTGGCATTGAGCTTGAGGCCATGGCTCTGACACCAGGCATCTGTCTCAGTGAGGCCTTTCTGTAGGATATCTACATCATTTGGGGACTCGACTATGGTTCCTAGTTTGCAGTCATCTGCAAACTTCTTTAGCCAAAGACCTTCTGTGTTAGTCTGTACTTCAGAGAAGTAGATACCAAACAGGAGAGGCCAAGGACTGAACCCTGTGGTACTCCACTTGTCACTGGTTTGAAGTCAGATTTGAAGTCTGCAACTTTTACAGTGTGGGCTCTGTCAGTGAGTCAGTTGGCAACCCATCTTGTGACTTAGGGTTTGATACTTAATTTAGTGAGTTTATCTATAATTACAGAATGGGGAATGGTGTCAAAAGCCTTGTTGAGGTCAAGATAGGCTGTGTGAGCCACCTTACCCTTGTCTACAGCTTTCAAAGAAATTGCTCAGGTTCAGGAGACATGATCTGCCTTTCACAAGCCTGAACTGAGTGGGGTCCAGAGTTTGGAGGTTACCAATGTCTTTGTTTATAAGTTCCATGATGATACGTTCCATGTCCTTACAGACCAGTCTCATCAGGCTAATAGGGCAATAATTCCCGGGGTCCATGGTGGCTCCCCCTTTGTGGAGTGGGATAACTGTTGCTGTGCACTATTCAGTGGGCACAAAGCCTGACGTGAGGCTAAGATTGAACATGATGCTTAGATGGGGAGCCATTTTGTTCTGACGTTTGTGTAAAACACAGCCTGGGATGTTGTCCAGTCCCTTGGATGCTGTGTTCTTGGCTTTAGAGAGTGCAGTTTTTACCTGTGTAGTTGTTATTACAGGGACTCTGCATTCTTCCAGTATAGATATGGGCTCTTTAGGTGGTGAGAGTGGGATAAAGTTAGCACTGAACCTATCTGCCAGGATGTTGGCAATATCAGTTGGTTCTGTAATTTTCATGCCATTGTGCTGTAACTCAGAGCACACCTGGGTGTAGCCATCGAGATTCTTGACATAGCTATAGAATGCTTTGTGGTTGTCCTTAGAATCAGTGCTGATTTTGTTTTCGTAGCTAGCTTTGGAGGATTTTATGAGGGATCTCAGCTTCTTACTGAGGCTGACCAGAAAGTTCCTCCACTCATGGGATTTTACTCTCTTTTGCAACAGTTTCTTCCTTCTGTTGTAAAGTTTGTTTATGACAGGGGACCACCAGATTGGCTTCCTTTTTTTGGAGGATAGCGCCTTGGTTCTGTTAGGATTAGCTCGATCCATGCACTTGTATAAGTGCTTATAGAGTGCATTTGTGTAGGAATCAGCAGTTGTAACTGTTTTGCCCTTCTGCATGGGTGTCATGAAGTTCACCACTTCTGTCTTAAGAAGCATGAAGTTGGCTTTGGAGAACTTTTTTACAGTGGTTTCCTTAGTGGGGGTGGGATGTGGATATCAAGGGTGATTAGCTTATGGTCAGATCGGACCAACGAGGAGATGACTTCAGGTGTGGAACACTGGTCACTCATGTTGGTAATGACTAGGTCTAGGATATTGTTGCCCCTGGTGGGGATGTGGATAAGCTGACCAGGGCATTGGAGTTTATGAATTCCAGAAAGCGTTGAATGAAGGAGTTGGTACATGAGTAGTTTTCCCAGTTAATGGTGGGGTAGTTGAAGTCGCCCATTATTAGGGTGTTTGGTTGAACCCTAATATTTTCCAGAATATCAAGAAAAAAGGAGTGGAAATCCTGGGGCATGGTGAAGGATCTGTAGTAAGCTATAATTTGGAGTGCAGTTTTGCCCAGAGTTAGTTGCACTTGGATAATCTCAGATGCATTACGCTGAGCAACTAGCCTGGAGGTGTGGATATCCTTAATGCATATGGACACACCTCCTCCTTTAGTGTTCCGGTCTAGGTTAGATGGCCAAAAGGTGTGGTATGAGGTATAACCTGGTCATAATGGGGTGCTCTCTGGAGCCTTGAACCAGGTCTCAGTCACTGCACAGATACCAATGTTCTCCATTTTAAGGAGTGCCTCGAGTGAGTGCATTTTGAGCTTTAGACTTCTAGCATTGAGTAGCATTACCCTCAGATTTTGCTTGCTTGTACCTGTTCTTCTGGGCAATAGCAGGATGCTACTCAGAGCTAGGGTCATACCTGCCTGGGCTAGAAGATCGGAGAGCTCTTCCATGTCTCTTTTCATGTTGTACAGGGAGGTACATCTCAGGTCGTTCACACCAACATGGACAATGACAGGGTCATATTTGTATTTGTTGTAGAGTGACCTGAGTGCGTGGGTTATGTGGCAGATTCTGGCACGTGACAGGCAGCTGACAGTGACCTTCTCCCTGTTTAGCCTGATGAGTGGGAGATCAGTGTGCCTGACTATAGAGTCACCTATAACTAGTGTGTTGGGTATGTTATTTTGACTTATGCGCTGTGGCTGAGTGGCACACTGAATCTGTGGGCTATGTGTCATTTGAGTTGTGTTGGGGGTGTGGAGGTTGCTTGCATTTCTGCTTTGGAGGTCTCTGTTGCTTGGGCAGATTATTATTGAAAGCCTCGATGAATGTTTTTGTGTTTCTATCTATGGTTTTTGGTGGTGTAAGTTTAGTGGGACTATGTGATGAGTGTGGTGTGTTGCAAGTGTTTACCTTCTCCTCTTGACTATCAAGTTCAGTCTTTGTTGGAGAGAGATTTGCCTCCAGTTTGGCTAGATAAGTGCATCTCTCACAGGTTGTAGTGTTGGGTAGTAGGAGGAGAGGGTTACCTGCGTACATGAGGCAATTGCTACATTGCCCCAAGATGCCCAGACTCATCAGGTAGACAGGAGAGAACTCCGGGAGCTGACCCTTGGAGATGCTTGAATAAAAAATTATTTACTTCTAGACAAGTGAGGAAAGTAAGTACAGGAGCTGTTTTTCCTCTAGGCAAGTGAGGAAAGTAAATACTAAAATTGTTCTCCTCTAGGTAATGAGGAAGGTTGAGTGCTGTAGTAATTTATAGCTTACTTAGTGCTTACAGCAAGTTCTAAACAAGTGCTGAACACGAGGAAGCAAATTCAAGTGCTAAAATTAAGGAACTGGCTAGTTCTAAGGGAAAAACTGAAGAGCAGACTTTATGGCACCAGGAATAATTTAACCCTAGCTAAGCAGCGCTGCGCAATGCACAAACTCACGCAAACACGGATTTTTAACTCAGAAAGTTGAAAGGGATAGAAATCAGCCCAAAACGGCCAATAAGGTTCAATTTCAGAGCTGGAAACCACTCCTCTTGTGACAGATAGGCTGCTGAATGCTTAGCACTCTCACTGATAACCAGAAAGACTTCCCACTACCACAACAAGGTCTGGACAACTAAAAAACACAAACTAAAGTCCTAAAACCAGCAAATCTGGGATCCAAACTATTCTAGTATAGGAAAAGGTGGGAAACGAGCAAAACATAGTATTTTTTTTTTTGGGGGGGGGTGATAAATTAAGTAGAAAAAAGCAATTTAACAGTAATTATGCAGATAAAATGTGGTCACACGAGTGTGATGCCTACAGTAGTAAATGCAGTTTAAATTAGTAACTTTAAGCTGAAAATCAAAGTGCACACACAGTAAAATGATATAACAGTAAAATGCACCAGAAATATCAACAGAACCACAGTATAAATGGCTTTTAAAGTGCGATGAGCAAAAACTGGCGAGAAAAAGCTAAAAAGATACTTAGAATCAGCAAAACGTTTCTCCTTTTTCGTTTCTAGTGCTGTAGTAGTCTGCAGGGTGCCCAAACAGAATCTCCTGAGCTGAAACAAGTGCAAACCCATGCAAACATGGGTTTTTAACTCAGAAAGTTGAAAGGGATAGAAATCAGCCCAAAATGGCCAATAAGGTGTCTACAATCCTCAATAATTTGATTGCTTTGCTATAAAACCTCAAACAGATCAAAACTAAGATGCAAATCTGGACATTCTGCAAAATTCATTTGGGTAGTTGAGGGGTGTATGGCTGCATCAATTCTCAGCTTTTTTGCTGGTGGATCAGGGGTAAAGCCAAAGGCAGTAAAGGTCACATTAAATACCCAAAACAGGGATAGTTATTTAAATGACTTTAAGTCACACCTGTCCTGTTCTGTGTGACTTAAAGTCATATAAAAACTATCCCTGTTTTGGGGTTTGACAGCAAAGCAATGAAACTGAGGATTGCAAGCACTAAGCAATGACAAACATTTGAGTTTCAAACGTTGTAGCCTTCAGAAAATACATGTTAATTCCAATCTGTTATTCTAGCAGCTTTTTCAGTTTATAAGAAAAACGTTTATCATCTGTTCCTGATTTTTCCCCTACCCTCAAAAAAATCTGCAGATTGTCAGGTTTGCCTTATAGGTTTCGCTCTGTCCCTCATAAAATTTGGGGTTTGAAGGTAAAAAGCAATGACATTATTGAGGATTATATGTACTAAACAATAACAATAATATCTGAGTTTCAAACTGTTTGTCCTTCAAAAATGCATTGTAATACAAAACCTACTATTCCAGCCACTTTCTCAGTTTATAAGAGCAGAGTTTCACACTTTATATCTTTCAGAAAATGCATGTTAATGCAAAACCTGTTATTCAAGCAACTATCTCATTTAATAAGAGCAATATCTATAATATATCCTTGAGATTGCCCCCCTCCCAGTAGTATTGGCCTTTCCTGGAATTCATGAAAAGTATGGATGCAACATCTGTTCAGCCTTCATTTTCATTTCTAAATGTTTAGTTTCTGTACCTGACTGGGATTTTGTCCTTATTATTATTGCATTGCCTAAATTGCCTTTGTGCCTGATTAAAAAAAAAATAGAGCTGGGTTTTATAACTTTTCTGGATGGATACAATGAATGAAAGTCTGTCAGTGTCGTTCTCTCTCTCTCTCTCTCTCCTTGATCAGAGTATTGTGCTCCAGATGCACTAAAAATGACAGTAGAATCAGCAACAAGCACACACCAGTTTGTCTTGTCTTAAAGAATAAGGCAAGAAATAAGAATAACATTTTTCACTTTTTTTTACCAGCTCCAACCCAACTTGTAATAGTCTGAGATTCACACGCCAGAGGTTTGGGGTTCATTTAAATATGTGAATTTTCAAGCATTGCCTGGTGCAGACTAACACAGTGGACAAGAGAAGGGTCTGGTATGGTTGCCCAAATGTATGACTTCCCTTTAGTGTTAAGGTTTCATCTTGGGAATTCACAAGGTCCAGTTGATTTTTTTTCTATTTTTTCTGATGTGTGAAACAGTATACCCCCCCCCGCCCCCCCGCCCAAACACACACAGGGCAAGCAGCGAATGTGGAGCAGTGAATTTCTCTGTTTTTTTTTTTTTTTTTTTTTTTTTTTTTAATACAGGGAAAATCATAAACATGTAAAGGTTTGTCTTTTTCTTTTTTAATGAGAGCAAAATTTGGCGGGGGGAGGGGTACTCACCCACCCTCATCCTACAGTTCTGGCCACTCTGCCTTTTCTAAACTGAATGTCATAACAGTGTAAGCGAAAAAGATGTGAGCATTTATGAACTGAAGGACCATGACTGTATTAGCTAACATTGGATTATTATGTAAACACAAAACCTGATAGCAAAATGTAAACATATTTACATATATTTAAATATATTTACATGAAGACAAAGGAAGCAGCCTAAATATCAGGCATAAAACTTTTATAGGGAAAGTTGTAAAGCCAGTAGCTCTAGTACCTAACTTAGCAAATGATGTTGGCCAAGACCTCCCCCAGTTCAAAGAGCTATGGAAAATATGGGGGTCCACAAGATATATTATCTGAAATTCAGAGCTACAGCAGACCAAAATGTGTAAAAAGAGAATACACAAAAAGACACAAGAACTAAAACGTGGCTCGATGTGGGAGGGTTAGACAAACCTGATACTCAGTCTGGACAAAAAGCATTCCAGTTGTTAAAATAATAAATGTTGGTGAGGAACAGCTGTGTAAATCTCATACTGAAAAGGTTAAAGGGGAACTTAAACAGAATATTAAGCTTCTTAATGCTACACCAAAGCAGAAAGCCAGACAGAAAAAGAAACCGGACTGCCCATGGATAAAGAAAGACGGCTACCAAAGAGGAAATATGGAAACAACCTGTACTCTGATGATCAATCATTTTTTTTCCGAGTTACCTTTAAGGATGAGTAATTGAAATGAAAAGGTCTACACTCGCATTTATAGGAGAAGACGCTATGACCTCCACTTCATGTCTGAACACTGATGAAAGTAGTGCCTACCTCGATGAGCTCCATATGTGTCAATGCAACTTCAAGAAGGCCCAGTGAGATGACAGTACATGAAATTATGCTAGAAAGAATACATTAAGAGCAGGTGAGGACTCAAAGAACTGTACACCCTCATTTCATGCCCATAATCTGAATGAAGAAATGACTTGCTATATAAAGGACAGATACTCAGCTACTCATTGGCTACAAGGCCTTTTAGAATACTTGTGATGAACTTAACACAGGTACATTTTTGGTAGTCATTTAGGAATGGATCAAAACAAAGTTAATATATTGGCTAGATTTTTCTGGGTTAGTATTATGAACATAGAAAAGTTATTTTGTAGCCTGACTAGAATGTGAAAAGGTATGCAGGCATCCCCGGAGTTGAGTCCTTGGATACCTTTTACTAATTGTGGAAGTCTCATTTGAGACAATGGGCATCAGTATGTGTGGTACTCATTGATTATGCTATAACATTGTATTAGGGAGAACCCTTATGAATATTAATACAATGCCCATAGCAAAAGAACTGGTGCTGTCCTAATCCAGAATAGGATTTCCCTGAGAAATATTTAGTGACCAGGGCATCCCATTCTTGTTCAGAGTAATGCATGGGCGTGGTCATCTTTTTAAAAAGAATTCAACATGAAAGGAAAATTCAGACCCTTTTCTGGATGTTGAACCCTGGTACCCCTGCATTCCATGTGGTTGTTACTGTGGGTTCTTGGTTTCAGTTCTCAGACAGGTGTCAGAATTTTCCTTTCCTGTGAGTTGTTAATGCAACTCTAGGTTTACACTGCATTGGGAGTTTTTCTTTAAAGATAAACTAAGGACATTTGTATACCACCCTCAAACATATGCGCTATAATGAGCATTCTAATAAAACATTAATGTTGGTTATAGACCTGCATAGGAGAAGCTGGAAACAATTACTTCTATATCTTCTCTTTGCTGTATGGAGAATACATATGCAAAACCTCATCTAGATTTGCACCATTTTATTTATTATTTATTTATTTTACATTTGTTGACCGGGATAGTCCGACTGGATACATGTCCATTTTCAGCGGAGTCCCGGGGAGAAAAGCTCCAACAGGGTTAAACAGTGATATATTGTTACAAAAGACATAAAGACATATTACATTGTATTAAGAGAGAGAAGATAATTACAATAGAAGGTACAATTGATTACATTTCATTACATTCTGGTTAATTCACACTTAGTTGAATAATACAAAAATTGCCTACTTGTAAGAATTGCTCATGGGAAAGTTAGTCAGGGTTTGTGCATGGGCAGAGCCAATGTGATTTATAGTGGATTTTAATTCTTTTTTGAATAGAGCTAGTGATGGTAAGGACGTTAGCTTATTTGGAAGAGAATTCCATACCTTGCCAATAATATTGGAGTACAGTGAATCGCCGCCCAGGTTATGGGACTTGCAAGTTTGTATTAAGAGTTTGTTAGTTGAGCGAAGAGAACTTAGGTTGGAGTAAGGGGTTAGGATGTTCTTTAGTGCAGGGGGTGTTATCTGGATGTTTCAGGATTTTAAAGGCTTCTATGAGTTGATATTCAAGTAGAAGATTAGGGAATTCTGGCCAGTCCAGTTTTTTCAGGTTAATGCAGTGGTGTGTTCTATAGGGTAGGGCAGTGATGAATCTAGCAATGTTGTTATAAGAAGTGGAGAGACGATTGAGGTCAGACTTGTTGAGGTTCGTAAGGATAGGGGAGGCGTAAAGTAGGGTGGATAAGAGGTGCGAGCGGGCAGTAGCTAGTCTAGCGGCTGGAGTTAGGAAGGTTTTTAACCTATATAAAGACCCTAGTTTTTTGTTAACCATTTTAATAGTTTGGTTAATGTGGGTGTCAAATCGTAGTTTATTGTCGATGATTACTCCTAATAGTTTGGCACTGGTAATAGGAGAAATAATGGTACCATTGTTGGATTGAATGGTAAAGTGTGTGAAAGGTGTTGGGTTGGTTGGGTGGAAAAGAAGAAGTTGGGTTTTTTTTTGGGTTTAAGATGAGTTGATGGTCAGTTAGCCAATTTTCAACTTTGGTAAAGCAGTGTTGGGTGGTTATTAGAAGGTTGTCAAGGATAGGATTAGAACAGATGAGAGTTGAGTCATCTGCATATTGGATGCAGGTGGCTTCGGGGATAACTGAATGGAGATTATTTATGAATATTGAGAACAGAAGAGGTCCTAAGATGGACCCTTGAGGTACGCCTATACTGTTCGGTAATAGGCAGGAGAGTTTGTTCTGCCACATAACTGCCTGTTTTCTGCCTACGAGGTAGGCCTGAAACCAGTTTAGGACTTGGGTGTCTAGATGTAAGGTTACTAAGGTTTTGAGAAGTAACTCGTGGTTTACCATGTCGAAAGCTTTCGACATGTCTAGAAAGAGGGCTGAGGAGATATTTTTGTTATTCCGGTTATGATTAATTTTCTCGGTGAAAGAGAGGAGGGCAGTAGTCGTGCTATGGTGGGGTCTAAATCCATGCTGACAGTCAGTTAGTAGCTTGTTTTGGGTGAGATAGGACATGAGTTGGTTATGCACACACTTTTCCATAATTTTGGCAAGTGGTGATAGTATGGCAATTGGTCTATAGTTAGAGAGTTTGGTGGATGTTCCTCCTTTATGAAGAGGTATGACGTAAGATATTTTCCAGATTGCTGGGATAGTGGACTCAGTGATGGTTCTGTTAATTAATATTGAAATGGGGTATGCTATGACATCTGCAGCAATTTGCAGGTATTCTGCAGGTAGAAGATCAGCTGAGAGGGTAGTTGGCTTTAGTTTTTTCAAGCAGGATCGGATGAAGGCAGTGGATATGGGTTGGAGGTTAAAGGATAGTGGAGAGTTGGGTGTCATATTGTTAGGTGTGGTAGAGGGAGCAGGTAGCTGGTTAGCTAGTAGCTGAATTGTTTCGGTGAAGAAAGTATTAAAGTTGTTAGCTACTTCTTCTTGGTTCTTGTCAGATAGAGTTTCTGGGGTAGGAGTGGTGGATTTTCCTGGTTGGAGAAGTTTGTTCAATCCTGCCCAGAATTTTTGAGGGTTCTTTTGGTTTTGTTTTGTAGGTGGTGAAAGTAGTTTTTCTTATCTTGGGTGGTGGCCTTTTTAGTTTCATTTCTCATTTGCTGGAAGATGACCCGGTCTAGTGGTAACTTGGTAGTACGCCATTTGTTCCATGCTTTGTCCCTATTAATTATTTTGGTTTTAGTTTCTGTGGTTAGCCAGGGTGCTATGTGAGTTTTGATTCTAGATACCCTTTTGGGAGCATGAGAGTCAAGTAGGGTAAGGAATGTTTCATTAAAATGTGAGACTGCCTCATCTAGGGGAAGGGATTTCAATGTTGACCAGTTACAGTATTTAAGTTCCATGTTAAATTTTAGAGGATCAAATTTTTTTTTGTTTCTGACTGTTCTATAGACTGGCATGCTAGCATTGGGTGTATTATCTTTCATAATGTAAGTAAGCATATGATCACTAAGATCATTGGGGAGAGTCCCCGGGGTATATTTTTGGGGGTGCTCCTTGACGAGCATCCAGTCAAGTATGCTTTCTTTTTGTTTATTGTTACCTAGTCTGGTGATAGTGGTTATAATCTGAGAGAAACCATGGAGATTTAAGGAAGTAGGATTGGACTGTGCAGAGCATTGGTTCCAATCAATGTTAACATCTCCCAGGACTATTGTTTCTTGTGGATAGTTGTTATCTATCCAGTTTAAGATGGCTTCTAAAGTTTCGATATTGTTCCCTGGGGGTATATAGGTAACTATTAGGTTTATGCTTTTTAGTTTATTTAGTTGTATTTTTAGAGCTAATATTTCAGCATTAGCAACCTGCGGTGGTTGTTTGGGGTTAGTTAGGATGTTTAGCGTATTTTTATAAAGGACAGCTATCCCACCTCCTCTTTTTTTTAAGCGGTCAGCTCTGAGTATGTTGAACCCAGGTGACATTATCTGATTGTCTTTGGTTGATGGTTTAAGCCATGTTTCAGTTAGACACATGATGTCAGGTAGGTAGGTTGCAAGCATGGCATGTAAGTTGTGAACCTTGTTGTTCAGACTTCTTATGTTTAAGTGACAGATGAGTAGAGAGTTAGCCAGTCTAAGGGAGATTGGATGTTGCGTGGGCTCTGTTGATCTGGTAGGGCCTGGGTTGGGATGGATGTCTCCATCTATGGTGATGTTTTTCCTTAGGTATGCTATTAATTTTAGGACTTTGGTTAATAATTTTAGACCGTGTTTTGTTTTGGTAGTTATATGGTGTTGCTTTTTTAGGTAGGGATCACTGAGTTTTGTTGTTTTGGGGGTTGTATGATGGGGGAAGAATTCATCTAAAGGTGGTGGGGAGGGGGAACTTGTGTGATAACTTGGATAGTTGAAGCCTGATAAGGACAGGTGTTCATAACTAGTTAAGAGATAGGGTAATAAGATGAGTGGTGGGATAAGTAGGATAATTATCCCTATTGGCTTGGGCATAGTGATAGTGTACAGGGGGCGGGAGTTGGTAGGGAGGAAGTCTTGTGGGTGGGAGAGGAAGTGGGAGTGGCCAGGTGGCTATAAATCTAGAGGTAGTGGGGGCGGGTGGGATAAGGGGGCAGGGTGGGGAGCGGAGCAAGCCCGAGCGAAGCGAGGGCGAAGCGGAGCGGGGCAAACCCAATCTCGGAGTTTGCAGACTTCTGGTGCAGAGTCCTGTTTCTTAAAGTGGGAGTTTTACAAGCCTGGACTATTTCAGGCTCTGCTTACTACAATTTTGGAGAGAAATAGTGCCAGGTTGAAGGTAATATTATAGTTATTGTTGGTGGCTGCTGTGTTTGAACCCTATAAATGGCTCGTCAACAGTAATTGCATTTAAATACTTTGTTAACAGTATTTATTAACCTTGGCTGATTTAGAGGTGGCGATGGGGCTGAGACTTAGTCCGTGCGTTCGCACTCGGTCAGGCGGTCCTGCCTTGGACAGTTTGATTTCTGCCAGGCAAAAGGAGTACTGGGCAGTTCCTTCCTTTCTTTGAATTCATTATTTTTGTCAATCTCTTGTGCTTTTGGAGCTAAATATTCCTGACAAAATCTGTAGACAGTCTGACGGAGGTATAATATCCAGCTTTGTAGTAGAATAAAGTTGTGTAAAGAACAAATTTTTCTATATAGTGCAATTGCTTCTCCAAATGAACTCCACAAAATCTACCTGTTCTCATCCAACCCTCTCGTCTGTTTCAAATGAGTGTAGATTTCAACATTTCAGCTCATAGTGTAGATATCCAAAGTTTGGAAACTATAAGGAAAAAAACATGGGGGGAAGATAACCACTATCAGAAGTCTGACAGCATTTTGCAGATCTGCAGGAGAAAGTAACAACTATAATGCCTACAATAAAAGAATAGATATAGAAGGTACAGGAGATATAGAGCACATGTTACAAAATGCTCAGAGAATTCAAAGCCTGGGATAAAGTCTTTTTGTACACATTTTCAGAAACAAGCTCCTTTTGTGGACCTTTTGAAGTCTCATTTTGCATAGCCAGAAAACATGAATGTTAAATAACAACATGATTTTGTATAACAGTAATGTTTCATTAAAACACCTGTTCATGTTGTTATTCATTGTTTGAATGTTTAATTTTATCTGCTGCAACTCCTATTTCCTGGTAAACAGCTACATTTTTGTATTGTACCTTTCTGGTCTCCTGCATACCTGCAAAAAGGACCTAAACAGCTTCATATGTTCTCTCCCCTGTAACATGTTGCTTAACAATAATATTACTGAACATTTACAATCATACCTGGCATTTCCTTGTCACCAGGCTGCATCTCACTGTTGTTGTACCTCAGTACTATATGCAGTCAGATACCACTAGTCATTAGCACTTTAGCTTAGGATCCATTCCAATGCCTTTTACTAGAGTTTGGCTTATTAGCTCCCCAAATCATTTTGTCTTCCATGACTACTACTATAATTCCAGCACAATCCTTATTTTTATATTTTTGCCTTTTCATAGGTTCATAGCTGTTTACTAGGCTAACAACCACAAGGGCCTTTTTAAGCCTAGCCATGCATTCCAAATCTCAGACAAGTTCTGATACCCTTGATAAGTGTAAGCATGGGCCTGGGAGATGAACCATGTACAGGTAACCTCTGTCTATTAGAGACATAGCTGCCAAACCAGGGATGAATTTCTGGTTTCCCATCCAATTGTCCAAGTTGCACTTTAATTGGGTTAGGGGGAACTCTGCTTCACATGGATGGGAAGTCTGTTCCATAGACGGGGTAGTCTCTGGGATACAAACCTACCTCTCCAGCAGGTCCTATTTATATGACAGGCAAGGTTTAAGTTTTTCAGAATGGGTAATTCTGGGGCTGTTTGTTTTGTGGATATGCAGGAGGTCTATCAGTGTGGGGTCTGACAATGCCCTACATACCAGGCATAGATCTCCCCTCAAAATCCTGTAGGAGACAGAATACAGAGATTGGGACTTGAGGCGGTCTGCATAGGACATATTACTTACTCACTGTATTCTTTTAGTGAGGAACCTCTGTAGACATTCCAATTGTTGGATATGCCTGGTTAGGTACATAGCAAAGGGGGTACTGTACTTTATTTTTCAGTACCAGCAACTTGTAGATCACCAGGACTCTACACACAGTTTCTCTGTATGGCATACATTTCATAAATCCCCCTTTGCTACCATGGGGTCTAGTTTAGAGGCAACACTTCAAAATGTGATAATAGTTGATACTTGACAGAATTAACTTTCTAGCACAAATTATTTTCAAATATTGTACAGTAATTTTGTCAGCATTCCCACGGAACATTCATCACTAAGAAGAACTTTTTTGGGAACCATTCAAAAAAGAACCATTTAGTTTAATCGTTTCCCATAAAAAATACCATATTGCTAAAATACAATGAAATTTGTTAGACATAATACACACATGTAAAAAGGAGTCATGGCTTGTGAAAAAGGGTCTGTATCATATGAGCGAATCGCACAAATTGCGAACGCTCATAATATCAAACGTACCTTGAAGTGCTTTTTCCTGAGATCATGGTACAGTGAAGAATGGGATATTTGCCCTTTTCTCTCTGTAGTGCGATCTCGGATTTGGAATATATATTTAGTGGAGGGGTGTGGGGGGGGGGTGCAGCCCCCCACAATAGGAAGTTTGAGGTCCAGTACATTCGATATTATGAGCATTCTCAATTTGTGTGATTCACTCATATGATATAGACCCTGTGAAAAACAGTATCTTACACCATTTCAGCATGTCATACTCTTGACTTGCAAGTAGTTAAGGCTTTCAACAGTTTGATAAGGTTAAGTTCAGAACACATTGAAGCTAGCAGCTTTGGATTAATTTTAGCTACCTTTACATTATAAGTGCTAACATCTGTTTTGGTGAGTTTTCCCAAAATACAATTCATAAGGTTTATACTATGACAGGACTTCTCAATACAGTGTTTTCATGAATGCACCTTAACAAATCCAACAGTGCATTTCACAAGCTTTCAGTAATTCCAGCAGGAAACCACTTTGCAACAAAAAAATGACAGTGTATCACAATACAACTGTTTCCCATGCTCTACACAACGCTTTTATGCTTACTTTTGTACATGCCTATGCAACCACTTGTATATTCCCTTCTCCTTGCCCCAGTTTACTAAGTGTCTATACTTTCATCAGAGTTTTCTACCTAACAACACTGCTTTGTTTTGTTTTGTATTCACTCTCACAACCTTACCAAAACAAACTAGTAGTTTGGTAGTCTTACTAAAAACTACTGTTGATGCCCAATGGAACATAACCAAGTAGCGTAGCTAGGGTGGGGTGAGAGGGGCAACTGCCCTGGGCCAAAATGCTGGGGGGTATAATCAATCAATCCCAATCTTTAATGCAATACTGTTTTTTAAAAGACAGTATTACATTTGTGGTCAAATCTGAGTGCTGTAGTGTTCCATGTGTGATCTAAACTGTAGCAACTGTTTGTTACATTGTAGCAAGGAGTTTGCTGCAGTCTATAAGACTTTTTTTTTTTTTTTTTTTTTTTTATAAAACAGAGGAGATTTGGGGCTATGGCACAGAAATGAGACCTGAACGATTTGGCAGGAGGAAGGTGTGTGTGTGTGTGTGTGTGTGTGTGTGTGTGTGTGTGTGTGTGTGTGTGTGTGTGTGTGTGTGTGTGTGTGTGTGTGTGTGTGTCAAACTGAAGGGTGTACCAGTACATCCTCCAATGTGTTCCTTCACTATACTCAATTGCCCTCCAAAGCAGCGGTAATGGACATCATGTCCTTTTCCACAAAGGGTTATAACTATTCAATTGGCCTTTGGGATTGTATTCAGACCTTTTTAGACTACATTCACTAGTGCATGAAATTAATCTATTGTCACTAATGCAGCCAGGTGTATTTATATGCTTAAAGAAATGAGCAATACCAACACTACTCCATAAAGGCACATCACTTTATTTAAAATGAGCTATTTACAGCATTCCAGTTTATAACTTTCTGTTAACACTGCTACAGACAGTTTGTATACAGACTTTTACACATTTTGGGTCATTTGTACTCTTCCTTATGGCTGGAACTACCCTACCACACAATGATGTGTGGGTATAATTTATATATTTTTTTATATACATATATATATATATATATATATATATATATATATATATATATATATATATATATATATATATATATATTATATCCATGTACAGGCAGATATTTCTCTCGATATGCACACAGACAAATATAGATAACTCACATTCATATACACAGAATACAATAAAGATGCACTGTATTACAAATTACATTTGAATTACAGTCATACAGACAGAATACAATAAAGATGTATTCCATTTTACATTTAGATCACATTTGTACGCACAGAATACAATAAAGATCTATTATATGACATTTTACATTTGAATCACATTTGTATACACAGAATACAATAAAGATGTATTATTGTATTCCATATTACTGTTGAAACCCATTCGTATACACAGCATACAATAAAGATATATTGTATTACATATTGCATTTGCTCGATGGCAGAAGGAGACAGTATGCCTATATATTCTGAATGCAGCAATATTCTACATCCCCTATCTTCACCATTACCCTGTAAAGGAGAACCGCACCCACAGACTGAAAAACATGTCTTGTTGCCTCTTATATTTTAACACCACTTTTGGACTCTATATACTTTTTTTTACATTTTTAAATGTAATTCCAAAGTCTGCCTACATGGGGTACAGCATCTTGATTTTTTAGTCTACCTTTAGGTATACCAAGTTGCAGTATTTGGCTTTAAAATATTACACTATAGCTCCTAAGTTACTGTCAGTGGGTTAACTTTGCATGTGTTTTCACATATACCCTGTTTTTTTTTTTTTAGTCAGTCCAGTTTAATTACCATTTCTTGCTTTTCAGTGACCACTTAAAAGACCCCCACGGGTAATTCCACAGAACAGTATTCTCAGCACATGAACTTTGTCCAGATTTTTTCTGATTTCCCATTCCTGGTCCAAGTTACACTTAAATTGGGTTAGGGAACAATTTTGCTTTGCATGGATGGAAAGTCTGATCCAGAGAAGGGGTAAACGTTTCTCTGTCAAAACCAGGGAATGACCTTTAACTATTCAATTTAAGGAAGTAACAACTGCTGCTGATAAAAGCTGCCCCATATTGGCAAGGAGAATATCCAGGATTTTATTGCCCCAGGTTTTAATGCAATAATGATAATGCGATACTCCTTGAAGGCACCATGATTATACTTGTGATGTTTAACCTTGTAAGATACCTTAATGCTACATCATATGACTGCCCTGAATGGCATTACCTGTATTTTAGTTTTATTTTGTGGATGGAGTAGAATGCACATAGCCAAATATGCAGATGTTATCTGACGGATATTCCATTCTCAAGGTTTCAAAAAGCTGCAGTGACTTGCACATAGTAGCATACAGCCTTCCTGAACATAAGATATTTTTACCCTGTAGTTTATCTATACAAGAAATGGCAGGCCTTTTACAATCCTTCTTGTCATACTAACTGGCTTATTATCAGTCCTGTGGACAATTAAACCCTTTTTCCAAAAAAAGAATGAAAGCTACAGCTACTCATTAAAGTTCATAGGTAAGTACTAGGATAATTGCCTTTGTGGATCATTTTAAGGCTGGCCAATTTTTTTTCAAAGATGAAAATCAAACCTTGTACTTTGTATCTTTGAGGTAAATACCTTAACCATTATGCCAACCCTCAACTCTAAGATCATAAATTTGTATTAGACTAACTGCCTGTGTGTTTTTAAGCCTAACCAGTTTCCCTTTCGAGGGTTAGAATCAAACCCTGTACATTGTGTCTGTGCAGTAAACACCTTAAGCATGAACATATTTCCATTAAGGCATCAAAAACAACAACAAGAAAAGAAACTTCCAAAAATGCAGGACAGAACTCTTATGTTAAGTGAGAAAGATGCTGTCATAAACATCCGCTACTGCTGTTCATTAGCATACACTGGTACAGTGCCTAAAGCAATGGTGATAAAATGCACATTAATCTAGATTTATCAAGTGTCCAAAAAGAATTGAGTTATACGTTTTGAGCATTTATTTTCTTAAAATCTCATAGTGAGAAAAATACAATTACAAATCAAACTGTTTTCAAATAATTAAATGACGAATACACCCAATTTCACATCCCTACCCATCTATGCAGTCAAATATATACTCACTGACACACAAATGTAGAAGAGTGGTGCTTACAGAAATGTCAGGCATGTTACGCTCAGCAGCATTGGGCATGTCAGAATACAGCTTAGGAGGGAAGTTGGACTTACCTGGCACTCTGATGTGTCATCTGTGATCCACTGCTGAGTTATACTGGTAGTCCATTACTCTGGTGCACTACCCTTCTTTTGATCTGAGGGTTCGCTGTTATGTCCTTATGCTGCTCTACTGATGAGATCCTCTGCTTCTTTACTTTTGCATTCTTAGACTTGAAAGTTCAGTGCTGTCGCACACTCCAATTATGTCTTCTCCAAAAAGAAGTAGAAATTTATCCCATACATCTTAAAAGAATCCTATAGCACTACAGACTGTGAGCTTGGGGGTGGAGATAACATGTCAGTGGTGGGCTAGACTTCATGAATCCAATTGGTTGCTTCCCCTGACATCACCTGCAGGGGTGGGGCAATCACCATCAGTCCAGGCATACTTTGGGTAAAAATGCTGTCTGCCAAAAACAGGTTGCCAAAAATAAGAAAAATATGTTAAATTTTACACTTAATTTCTTTGTGGAACTGTGCCTGAACTATGTGGGGGAAGGGGCTAATATGCAAGACAACATGAGATCCACTCTGACAAAAGGGTCCCCAGAAAATAGTCTTATTGGAAGCAGCATTGTCACGGACAAGGTGCTCATTAACCAATTTTCTTAAACTCATTTCCTCCAATAGTGCTTTGGAAATGTGCACTCCAACTTCCATTGGTTGCATTGAGCTTTTTGACAAAAACAAGTCAAAGCTCACATTGCAAACTAATTTTGATATTTCTGGAATGAAGCATCAAAAGAAAAACATTCACCCCAATCTAATCCTTATAGTGGTGGCATCATTATAGTCCATGTCTTAAACTGTTTATTATAAGTCACAACAAACACAGTAAATATTCATTTTGTAATTTCTTGCCAACTTATATCCCAGTAACCACTCACTCTATACACAAACCGTTAAGCAGCATTTGTTTCACGTAGCTTTAACCTTTTGTACATGGTTAAGCAGTTCTCTCTATCACTCGCTTAAGATATTTAGAGAAATACAAAAAATTTGCATACTGCCTACTTCGAGGCGATCTATGCCTGACATACAAAGCTATGTCAAATCCAGAATTAATGGACATGCTCCACCTCAGTAAATCTAAATCCCTTAGAGCCACACGCTCGAGGGACTTGAACCTCAGCACAGAAATAAATAGAACTTGCTGGAGGGACAGGTTCATAACCCAGAGGCTCCCTTCGCTCTGGAATAAAATTCCAGTTCATGTGAGGCAGAGCACCTCACTGAATCTCTTCAAGAAGAATCTCGATAGGTGGATGGGGGATCGTAGGTTTGTCCCAGGGATTACTCCCATGTCACTATTAGACAGAGGCACAGTAAACTAAACCTTAAAAAGGGCACAGTATACTCAAATCAAGGGGTGGTGTAAGCCATACAGAATCGGGCTAGGCTGATAATTGCCCCAGGGCAGATAGCCTAGAATGAACCTATGAACCTATGAACTACAAATAATTTCTTCAACTGCACTATACAGAAGCCAAGTATTAGTGCAGTTATGTTGCCCAGCATGTAAGGTTTAAGATGGGCTCTTTCAAATGCTTGTGTGTAGCATGACTTTAGAAATATTGATGACAGTATTAATGGACAATATTAGATGCATACAGGCATCGATAGGATACAAGTAGAAAACTAGAGACATCACTAGGCTTTAAACTGTGTTGAACTGCAGTGGTGAAGCACACACTGTTCTCACCAATAGACAGTAAGTACTTAACTAAACTTACCCATACCTGCAAGCAGGACTCACATTTCTAAAGAGATGTGGCTATATTTTCAAGGAGCACTGTGCAAATACAAAGTACCACCTCAAGGTGGTATTGTGTGGTAACCTATACTACATGCCATTTACTGAACAGCAGAACTTTAGTGACACCAGCGTGAAGACAGAGGTTAATAGAATCACACACACTGAATAAGAATTAAGGCAGAAAAGAAGAAAATATACCTACTAAAAAGTATAAATATTAACGTTATTTATACATTAGTCTGTTGATCGCATTTGTATATTTTTGAAACTAATCTCCCCAACAACAAATATCTTGCATCCGCTGTTAAACATTTTATGGCGTCTTTAGTCTTAGGATTATAAAACAAATTCATACTGCTTGACGTCCTTCTAGGGTACTCATTGAGGTCTGTTGTGAACCTGCTGACTGCAGGTTGCATTCTAAATTTGGCTGTAACGACTTCCAGAGCAGTGGCTCATGTGTAGCAAGAACTTCAGTTTACAGTGCAAGAAATGATTGGGAACAGCACATGCACACCTCTCAACCTCTTAGAGCAAGAGATCTGGACAAAGCCATAAATAATGGGGGGACAAAGTCCCAAAAATAGGGACTGATTTTAAATGTTGCCCTTACAAACTTAGAAAGTTGCTAGAATAACAGGTTTTACTTTAGCATGAATATTCTGAAGGGTATTGTTAAAAAAATCTGTACTTAAACATATATAAAGTGCTAGTTTAAAAGCAAATAGTATGTAATGCATTTTATTCTATTTTACAATATGGCAGTGAGAATGATCTTACATGTAATTGCTTGAAGCTTTGGAGCTGCAGTGTGATTGAACTCTGACCCTGGCAGTAGCCAGCTTAGCAAGCTTATGTTTTTCACTAATGGTTCTCTGCTGGGTCAGGTAAATGAATGTATAAGGCATTAAATCTTTTCTTCCTTCCTCTGAGATAGTTGGCCTTGTGAATATTATCAGCACAGCTGCTAAAATTAATGTTGCGAGAAGAACAAAAAAGCGTATTAAAAACTGAACTGACTATTGTATTCGAGCAGGACTGAAACCTTAAAAGAATAACATTTACAGAAAAACATTATAACCGACCAGGTGCTTTGCAAGGCTGTATTATTCTCATGGAAAAACTTTTAAAAAGTGTAACCTCAGAACTTTCTTATAAATAAAATATTGTAGACTATAGTGATGTAGGTGCCCTGTGACTGACCATGTCAGTAAGGTGGGCACAGCTTAAATGTATAGTGTATATAATAAAGTTTACTTCCTGTATCATGTTAGACAAAATTCTATACTTGTATTGTATGGTCTTTTGCCTCCTAGTGTACACTAGTAAACTTTTGCATCTGAATCTCCTGTGTGTTGACTGTCATTTTAAAAAGCCTAATAATTTTACAGTCTGATTTTTAATAATTTATTTGACAGGTATGAAGTCTGAAACTCAAATGTCTGTCATCATTTTCTGATGTTAGTCTTTAATGACATGCCAATAATTTGCCAGAAAATCACAATTTTATGAAATATGGACCAAAAATATGAAGCAAAAATCTAGAAATTTTGCAAAAGTCTGTACAGTTGAGAGGTAGGAGTACATGGCATGTGAAGAATGTAGTGTTTGAGGCATGTTGTACACAAGGCTGTGCATTACAATTGGACAACAGCTGCGATAAAATAAAAAAATGGTGAATGGTTTCCACTGATCTGTGCATGCAATCACCAGATTACCTTTAAATCTGTCCAGAACTGCTCCAGATTCGGGACTTGTTGGATGAACCTTGCTTCTGACTATATGTGTTTAAGCTTTTGTCAATATGTGCTAAATGACAGGATGGAGGGTAGGAACAGGCTTAAATATTCATAATGGCCAACAGTTTCAGTTATACCATGCAATGATGGACCAACTGTCCATGTGTTTAATGTTTAAGCAAAGCTTTTGCCTTTCTTGTTGACCCTTTTTGCTGTAACCAGAGGCTGACTTCAGATTGAGGTCACTTTAGTACAGCTTCAGTGGTTTTGTAGAGACTGATAAGCATGTGGAAGCACCAGGTCATCTGCAGATAGAATTCTGAACAGCACAAGAAAACAGTGTGTGTCTGTGTGGGGGGAGGGGGGGTGGAGTGCCCACAAGGTGCACCTCTGTGAGACGACTTCTTGGGAAAGGAGGTGGTATGAAAACATTTGAATATTTTCTTGTATTCAGAAGCTGAACTGAAAAATAAACATAACCATCATTTCAGCAGATTGCTGCTTTTTTATCAAGATCATATACTAGAAATTCACTAATTAGTCTCTTGCATCACACACAGTCTAAAGCTTTAGCCAAGTAGCACTGTCTACTGTGCTGTATATATGGTGCTAGTTAGCCTGTGCTGCTGGCATACATGGATAAAGCCCTGACTAAGGCCCAAGTGCCCAGAGTGTGAATAGTGACTAGGGTACCTGATGGCGCAGGCAGGGTGGATGTGCATGCCCATCCTGTGGTGAGGGGGAGCATATGTTTGAGTCACACACAACAGGGCCCAATTTCCCTGGTGGAGACTGTAAAAACAATTGCATGATGATATCCAAGGGTGTGCTGGTGTTCTTGCTGGCATCAGCCCCTTGTGGAAATGAAGGACAACCCAGTGCCAATGCCCACTGCATGTGCTAACCAGACAGCACTTCTGGGTAGGAAATGTGTCAGGCAAAATAAGTAACACACTCCCTCAGCAGGCCTAGTATGCCTCCATTTCCTTGCTGGACTTAACACTGTCAAAGTCAGTGGGGGGACGGTCAGCATGCCTGTAGAGTGAATAGATGGACTGGCAGCAACTGATGGCTAACAGTGGAGGGAGTCAAATACAGCTCAGAGAAGCTATTTATAGTGCTTCATTGGGACAACTATGTAAAAGTAATGCTACGTCCCTTTCAGAAACCATGCAGTGTACATAGGCAAGGCCATATTTTTCTAGCATATCTGTAGTTGATTCAACATATGGGATGGGAGGGGGCATACAAAAAGGCTTTTGATGCAGTTTACATGGTGGGAGATGAAATTTCAGGGAGGGAACTTAGGTGGCTTCCTATAGAGCTGGAATTCTGCAATCATGTAGGAATTGTTGAAAATATGGAGAAGGAAAAGCAATAAAGTTTCCAAGTGATCTGATAAATTTAGTTTGCAAGACTTCAGCAGTCCATTTGTCACAGAAACAGGAAGAGGAATTAAAATTATATTTGCTACTTCAGCTGGATAAAGTCCCATTTAAATCTATATGCGGGGATTCTGAGGAATATTTTGCAACACCCTGACAAGAACAGAGCAACAAACAGAGCAAAAATATTATTATATCATGATCCCCCCAAAACGTGCACGCTGATTGGCCAGCGTGCCCGTTGTAAATCGAGTTATACTAATGGAAAAAGGTCCGGTCGCCCGGACTTTTTTCCATTAGTATAACTTCGTTTAAACACTGTCTCGCTATGTTAAATGGGTTTAACATAGCGAGACAGCTTTAAAATAAGATCTCCGTTGCTTATTTTAAAGCTGTCTCGCTATGTTAAACCCATTTAACATAGCGAGGCAGTGTTTTAAAAAAAAGCAACGGTGAAAGCAAGATCTCCGTTGCTTTTTATGTCTCGCTATGTTAAATGAGTTCACCATAGCGAGACAGTTTTAAAATAAGCAACGGACATCTCCGTTGCTTTTTTAGTGTCTCGCTATGTTAAACTCATTTAACATAGCGAGACACTAAAAAAGCAACGGAGATCTTGCTTTCTCCGTTGCTTTTTGCCCACAGCTCTGATGTACTGCGCAGGCGCGCAGTACATCAGAGCTGCCGCGGATGCCAGACATCTGCGGAAGGGCAGTAAACAGGCATTATACTATGCCATTATTTAAGAAAAGTAACAGTTTCTTTTCTTAAATAATGTCATGGTATAATAGCAATAACCCACTTCTGGGTGTGGGTAATGCTAAATTTACCCACAGTTGGCTTTGTTTGGTCCCTCGGGACCAAACCACGCCAACCGTGGGTAAATTTAGCATTACCCACACCCAGGCGTGGGTTATTGCTATAATAACCACACAAGTAACATAAAGAAAGACAGGAAACCAATAAAAACACCTTTTAATCATAGAGCAGTTTCACCCAGCAAATTAGCAGGCTCTAGCTTTAATATGCTGCTAGTACAAACACTTTCAGTAAATGCTGGATAAGTACTTGCATTTAGTATGAGTTGCCGTATAAGCTCTCTGTATGTTTACTTTACCAGCTATAGGCTTTTAGCTTTGAGTAGAAAATATGTTTATCTATATTTTTCTATAACTTCTTTATGATTATCTATTCTGGTATATTATTTTAGGCAGTTATAAACATTTTGTGTGTTTTGTTGTATTTTACCAATTTGAAATGCCTTGTGTTATTGTTACACATTTTTTGTAAATAGTTAAGCAGTGGATGTGTGGATAAAATGGTTCTGAAAAAGTTCATTTTAGTTTCTGGATGAAAATGATTAAATGAAATGTGTTTCTGATGGTTTCCTGGCTTCTGTCTTACAGTGCTTTCCATGATTGATAATACTTCGCAATGTCTTTAGTGAATAATTTGAGCTTAACTTGCTTGGTTTCATTTATATCAATGAAGCAAAATGGAAAGTTATGTTAAGGGCTAACCATGGGCATGGACTCAATGATTGTGTGCCTATGAAGCCCGTTCTAATTAAAAGAGCTCTATATAGGTAGTGTGAGCATTAGTTTTTAGTTTTCAGTGAAGTTATTTGTATGTATTTGTCATTTTATTTTTATATATATTCTGGTTAGTATTTTAGCATGTTTTTTATGGCAATATTTATATATATTTTTACTTGTGTTTATTTTAGTCTGTTTTTCTTTAAAGAATAATTGATGACAGTCATGTGATTTTATTATTTGCTGATAAATAACATGTAACTGATTGCATTGTATGTACACCTGAAGAAGCATTGTGTGAAAGCGCTAGTGTTGCAGTAAAGTCAGTACTGTTTGGAGCAATTTTTGGCACATTTATTCGTGTTCAACTGGGATACTGGAGCCTACCCTCAGCAGAACTCTTCTTACCTTCATTTCTGTGATTTTTTGTTTCTGCAGAGGTATCTGGTGCTTCTTGGATATTTTTTACGTTTTAAGGATTATAATTTGTTGCAGTTTTCACCTTTCCTAAAAAAACATTTTTCCAGAAATAGTTTTCTGATTTTATAATACACTAAGCAGTTTGTTTTTCAGATAGCTAATGTTGACTTTGCATGCATTGATCTAGCAGTTGCCCAGTTAACAGAGTTTAGACCCTTTTGAATTCTGCTGACTTCATCTCTAAGGCTGCATGTTATCATTACATATGAGTTTGGCCACACTGCCATATCAGCCACTCTTTCCTACATGGCAACATTTATTTTGGAATATACTAGTCTCTCTGTGACATTATAGAGTGCCAGTCATGCATGCTAGTTCAGTGAACAAGTGAGTGTGTGTGTGTGTGTGTGTGTGTGTGTGTGTGTGTGTGTGTGTGTGTGTGTGTGTGTGTGTGTGTGTGTGTGTGTGTGTGTGTGTGTGCACATGCGTGGTAATGTTGCATAAATAGGTGGTGCAATTTTTCTCCATTTTTGGCAGAAAAGGTGGTAAACAGTTCAATGGTCATGGAAAGTTAGATGCATCAACACATTGTGTAGTAAATGTACTTAGACTAGTTATTAAATACCATTTAACAAGTGCCTTCCTGAAACAATACTGAGTCTGCAAGGTGATTTAGCAAAGTGCTTAACATAATCTAGGTTGTAGACTGCCAAGCCATAATTTAGTATCTCAGCACGGATTTATATGTCACCCATTTACCAGTCTTTGCATTTATAAATGAGTGAGACATTAATGGAGAAGAATGATGCATCCTCACTTACAGTGATAAAGTGCAAAGCACACTAGTGAGTTTATTTTAAACATCCCCCAACCAGCTGAGGAAGTTGCATCGTGTAACGAAAACGTGTTATATTCAAAAGTTTTTTGTGTTAATAAAGCTGTGTTTCTACTCATTCGTGGTATCTTGCCTTTACATCTTCAACTTGTGGATATTTATTGGCGTTTTCTTTTCTCCTCCTGCACTGGTTTGTTTGTTTTATCCCCCAACCAGACTTTCACAGCTTGAAACACCTGGAGTCTTGGTCAGTACATTCAGGACAAAATGTGACTAAGGCTTTGGGTATGCTTTTCCTTACTAAAAAGAAAATTGTACCCACATTTTCTGTTGACCCATTCAACTGACAGCTAATTTCAGTGAGTGGCCACAACCTAACTCATGGTTCTGCAAATTCAAAGTAGGTTACGTTAAGTAAGTTGTACAGGAGTTTAGTATGGGGCTTGCTCAGTCCCCCCCCCCCCCAGAAACTTCCCTCACGCCAAAAACATGAACTTTTGTTCCCATGCATTTCTGAAGAGACTTCACCTTTACTTTCAAGCAGATACAGAGTAATAACTGCATTCAAAATGTGGCACATACTGTGTAAAAAAGAAAAAAGAGGAAAAAGTTGTTACAACAAAATGGGTAAAGTTGTAAAGCTATTTCCAACCTCACCGTTGGATCTCCATGATTGTCCAGTACATGCCTAAAATACCTTTGCTGTATTTAATATACCTCTGTGATAAAAGAGCAATGCAGATTATTTTCTCTTGCATTTTGGCATTATTCCATTGTGCAGTACATCATTCTAAAGTAACTTACTAATAACTCTCGAAGTGTCTGTCAATCAGCAAAATCTCTTCATCTTCTAATATTGTACTTCAAAGAATGGGTCAGCCAAAGTCATGTTTTATTCAATCGTTTATGTCAACTCTGGACTTGTTGTGTCTTTCGGCTTTTCCCAGTTAGGGGTCACCACAGCGGAACTCCAGTCTTCTAATGATTGGCAGTAGATTTTTACATGCCGAGTTGCTGGCCCGGACGCACAACCTTCAAAGAAGGTACGCCCATTCACGCATGTCTCCACACAGAAGATGCTCTAGCTGAGAATCAAACATGACAACGTCTTAATGTGAGTCGACAATGCTACTGCAGTACCACCACCGCAGTCTATGTCAACTCTGGACTGAACAAATTCAGACATCAATAATTTGAGGTTTCCAAATTTTCTTGTTCAGTATGTCAACTCTGGACTGAACAAGAAAATTTGGAAACATCCAATTATAGATGTCTGAATGAAGACAGAATTAGAAACAGCACAAATGTCTAATACTCACATCAAATGGGGTGGAGTTCCCATCAAATGGAGGCATGCGGGATAGCTGTGGGCATTTTTTTCACAATACTCTTTGAGGACTTTATATTCCCTCTCTGTCTCTTGAAGGAATGTTAGTAAATGTAACAAAATCACCACCTTGTCCTTTTTGCAACTAACAGTCATTGAAAGACCAAAATTGATTGATATTTTCTTCAGCTTTCAAGCTCTCCACAAACCAGTACCCAAGTTCACAGCATGTGTATATAACATTTTATAGTCATGTATTCAACTTGTTACTCTCTTTGCTACTTTTAACCATAGACTAATTTTAAACATTTAAGTTAAGGTCAACCAATTAGGTATCACACTCTCCCTACATTTCCTACCCTTATCCCAAAATCACATGTCCCACAAAATAGTTGCTACTCAAATCATGCTAATATCAATCTTGGGGGGGGTGTAGAGGCTGTCACCAAGATGAACACAAAAAAACAAACAAAAAAAAAAGCCAAAGGGATTAGCTTGAGAACAGTGCTGAGTTTCTGTTGCAAATATATTGATCCCTTTAAAAAAGTTCTTAAACTAGTAGAAGCTTTAACACATTTTGGAAAAAATTGCCTTCAGTCAATTCTCTTCAAAGAAAGTTTATTCGGATTAGCGTTTGTTTTGTTGACTTCATCAGATCCAAAATGTTTTAGCCCCTTTCCCCAGCTGGCCATTTATTTATACCAGATTAGTCTTACTATGCCAATGCCCTCTTATCAGGGACACCCATGATGGTATTCATAATGACTAGGGGAAATTTTCCAGGGCACAGCTGGACTTCCCCTACTCTTTCTGATAAGTGCAGCGTGATCTTGTTACTCCACCTGAGCTACCACCATCTTGGGCAGATGGCGCCTCAGTTTAACATGTCATCCACAGGACAAGCCCCACCCCACCCCTCTTGTGCTGCACTGCAGCATCAGTACCAGAACATTAATTAATCTAACCATCTGGTGTGGGAATAGAACCTACAACCTTCTACACCAAAAGGGAGTGTGCTACATATTGAGCTGCAGACACCACGGTTATTTATATAACTTAGCAGCATTCATTCACTGCTGCTTTTTTACCTCCAGCTAACCACATATTACCTTAGGTCTTTGGACCCTCATGTTCTTCAATCCACACCTTCATGTATTCATAACAGATATCAAACACTGTCTCACTGAAGTAGACCTCCACTTATATCAGCTTTATGCCAATCCTAACATTTCTTACCTTAGGCAAAACACTGGTATCTGACAATCACCCACAAAATGGCATTCCTCATCTCTCTAGCACATCTTGATTGAACAGGTTCCACTGCAATATATCCTTACCCTTAACATTCTCAGTAGATTCACAGTATAGCCACCATTTAATATTCATCAAAATAAATCTAGTGACTATTAAGCTCTCAAAAAGCCACTGATATGCACCAAGAGCTGGGTAAATACTAGCAAAAGTATACCATTACCATCTGTGAGAGAACTTGAGTGTGTATTGTAAAAATGCTAAGCTCTAGGCCTGACATCTGAAATGATTTACTAACAATTAGGTTTATTCCATCCCACAAATGCAGTGGTATAAGAGACATAAGGACTACACAGATGTCTGACACACAAGCCTAATGCTCACTGTTCCACTAGGTATCACTACTCTCTTGGTCTGACAGTTTTCACCAAGGCTTAATTACATGGTTCTTCCATCCCAGTCATGCAGTCGGCTTGGCATAAGGCGTTAAGATGACCACTCCAATATATCAAAATATGAACATACACAAACCGGTAATTCAAAAAAAAGATGCACTCATTCCTTTTTGCCATACAGGGATAGCTGGCTCAAAGCCACCACAAGATTGAGTGAGTGAGGCAGAAATCAGATCCATCCTGATGGTCCTGAGGGATCATTTAGCACAGAGTTCTATGCACATAACAAATAGCTGCATCTACCCTCCTCTGAAGTAAATATAAAGCAGATTTAAGAATAAACTTCTATGGTGGAACCCAGATATAAACAAGCTATAGGATAGAAAAAGACAACTCCTTACATGCAAAAATACATTCAACTGTGAAGATGCTGAAAATTCTCTAAATTCAGCAGGAGCTCCAGACCTTGATCAAATCCCCCAAAACCAGATAGGAGGTAAAAGTAGCCACCCAAGTGAAAGACTTATAACCACAAGCCTTTAACTAGGTTAGAAACCTCATAAACAATCCACAGTGCTGCACAGATTTAATAGATTATATTGCATACTTGGACCCAGATGACAGGGCAAAATGGGTTGGCTAGTTGATTGGCTAACTTCACCCCTCCCCCACGTACATCTGTATTCCCAGATCACATACATACATCTATACCTCCCCCTCAAATCTGTCAAAAACATGTCTGAGAAGCACTATCCAAGGTCAATGACACTGCTTTCATGGGGATGAATAACATATCTGGTCAGCCTGAAATTGGACTTGTTAGATCCCGTACAGAAGCTATTCCATATCAGCCCCCAAACAGGCTTCATGCCAGATAAATGGAGGACAACAACAGTTATCCCACTGCACAAAGGTGGGGGTGTCAGTGGACACAGGTAGTTATAGACACATAAGCTTATAGAAAGGATCTTTATGGTATCAATAAATAAGGACATAGAAAACCTAAAAGCTCTCAACCAAAGCCAGCTTGGATTCATTAAGGGCAGATCTTTCCTACTAAATCTGGTTAACTTCAAGGTTTCTGAAGCAATGGATGAGGGAAAATCAGTACACCTCATTTATCTAGACATTGCAAAGGTGTTTGACACCATCCCACATTTGGGCATTGTTGATAAACCCTTTTAGTTAAATATTAATCTAGATGTAACTCATTGGATAGCAAACTGGCTCACAAATAGAACCCAGGATGTTAGAGTGGTTAGCTTTACCTCCTCCAAAAGACCTATCACTAGCATCGCCCCCAGGGTTCAGTCCTTTGGATACTCCTCTCTGGCATTTACTTCATTGAGGTCAATGCTAGTGTTAAGGGTTTATGGATGACCAGGTTTACAGATATAATCTTGGTACTACCAAAAACCTCCAAGCAGACAACAAGATCCTGTAAGAAGGCCTTTTCCAAACAGCTGGTGTCAAAGTTATGAAATAAAACTAAATGTCAAGAAATGTATAATGGTATCCTTTGGCAAGCATGACTTCTCATGTAATGATCACATTGTTAACACCCCCTTGAAAGTTGATCCTGTAGTTAGGGGTGTAGAAACCTATGTCAACAATAAATTGTCCTTTGATTGTCAAGCACACACTATTGTACGGAAGTCTTTTCTCATCCTGCAGCTTATATCTAAATTTACCCAGCTCCAGGAATGTAATTATTCCACTGTATTCGACTCTCATTAGGCCGATCATTGAAATTTGTTATGTACTTGTGTCAAGACATCACAACTAGAATGACCGCAATGCATTCTCACAAAAAAAAAAGAAAACAACAATCGAGGGCTTAAAAATCATAAAAATTATGCAGAGCATCTCAAAGTTTTGCCCCTCTTTTCAATGTCATACAGGCTACCAAGATTTGATTTCTGCCTCACCTTTAAAACCTCAACAGACTATATCCTGTCAGACCTATGACATATTTGTAAGTCCAGAGGAGGCCTAAACACCCAATCAAGGGATCTTATTCTATTTTGCAATATTACTAGGATATCATGAAAAGATAAATATATATCACACAGAATACTGTTTCTATGGAACGGTCTTCCACTCCACTTAAAAGCAAAGGACTTCTCTTATTCTATTCAAATGCAATTTGAATGACAAGATGAAAAATTGTAAGTTTATTGCTGGTTTAGCACATGTCCCTCCTGGAAAGAGGCAACATGTAAATGTTGTGACATTTCCTTGTTTTGCCTGCCTTTGGGCTATTCAATTCACAAAATATAAGGGATAAAAATCTATGGAAATTAGTAAGTAAATATGAACCTACATTTTACGCAGAATAATGGGTAAGAGAAACGGTAAAGAAGGGTGGAAAATTAAAAAGAAAATATACATAGATATGGTATGTCAATAAGCATGTCACATAGTCCAGGCTCAAAATACAACCTCTAACAGGACCTGGGATAGTGGTCATTCATAAAAAAGACTAGAAGGGGTAAGACAGCTCAGTCTCCATTTGTGCAACTACATTCTGTAGAAAATGTAAAGAGATTTTAGGGCAAAAAAAGTAAGTTTTTTGTAACAGTTGCATAAAGATTTTACATATGAACAGGATATGAAACAGAAATAACTTACATTTTTATAAAAGTGAGGTTTTATTTTAGAGCAAAGTGGAGTTTCATTCTTTGCAGTTTTTGTGGATATGATTTGTCAAGCAAAATTGGAAGTTAAAAAAGTACCCCTTTGGGCATCTGACAAAGTAACAAACCCAAGTAAGATGGTAACAGTATGTATATTTCTTGGACGTCTGAAGGCTGGATTTGTTGCCACAAACAAATCCACCAGATCTCTGCAAATGCCATTGCTTAACTGTTCTCTACATTTAAATTGTCAGTTCAAGAGCACCATATTCCTTATTTTCAATAAGGTAATCTAGAAAGCTTGAGTCAGGTTTGGTATCCCTCCTGTGACCCAGTGGGTGACAGGACTAGCAAGAAACAGTAAAAAGGATTGGTCCAAATAAAAATCACTTTTGTTAGCAGATCTAGGAGACTCTCTCTCTCTCTCTGATACCCTGCCTGTGGTAATAATAGAGGTGCCTTGTTGAAGTTTCTGTCAGTTTATTCAGTTAAGTAGATAGATGGACAAGTGTTCTTGCTCTAATTCATTACATTGCATTCGACAGGTCAGTTATTTAAATGCAGTTACAGACAATGGTGGGGGTCCATTGGAGCTGATTGTAGGAAAATCTGGGGGATGGAAAAGAAGGAACCAATATCAAAGCTTAGAGGTTAGTCCCTTATTTAAATATTCCTCAGAGATCCATGAGGGTTTACCAGCTCAGCAGCCTATGGAACCTCATTCTTAGTTACAAGGTTTGTATTTTTAACAAACAAAACACAACACACCATGAGCTACCACTATAGAACTATGTTTAAGAAAACACTTTCACCTGAGCATCATCAAGTCCATCTAAAAGAGTGGTTTACACTTTGATCATTGAAAATACCTGTTTCCCTGAGAATATCACCAGACATTGTTTTGTATCACCTGTAATATAAGAAGCTGCGGCTCCCTTTGTGGGGTTCTTACTCCTTGAAGCAAATTATGAAAGTTTTATTACAGAACTTTTTCCACTCTATAACTTGTTCCTCTCAGTGCTTGTATCACATGAAATATCAGAGAGAGTACCTACTTTTACAAGGCTCATATCTCCTAGAATACATTATGAAAGACTAATCTCTTGTTTGGGAAACGGGGTTTACAGTGCTTGCTTATAAGAGGGTCATATACATGATGTGACCAGTCCCATGCTTGTTCATAAGAGGGTCATATACATGATGTGACCAGTCCCATTCTTCTTCCTGATGAAGGCAGATCTTTTAATATGCAGGGAAGGTAGTCACGTAGGGCTACACTAGGTGATTCCCATTTCTGAATACATGCATCCAGAGAAATCTTACAGTGGAAACAAGTCACAGTGCTCATTTTTACAGCGCTCATGGATGTGCACAAGAACAATTTTAAGTAAAGTTTCAGACTGATCCAAAAATGACTGTTCTCAACAATATTTGTCTTATGCCTCACTTCTCTGATAAAACTAAAACATCTGCAAAACATTAGGCTACCTTGTTACTTTACCTGTAACATCATCTTTTATTTTAAACACCATTTTATGTTCTACTACCTAAAATGTACCTATAAAGATCCTGTGTTCAAAGTGAATTATCTAAAACCCTTAATGCTGCTTTTGAAATTGTGGCCTGTTATCTAATTATTTTACTAAATCTTCCTTAATCTTGCAGAACTATACCCCCTTATCTCATATTAAGTGAGACAACTTCTCCTGGTATAGCTTTAACGGTTCCCTATTAACTGATCAAAGACGCATTCTTTCGAATATGTCTTGATTGAACTTTATAGTGCGAAATGGCAAAATATCAAAGTGGCATATAAGCAAATTCTTTCCCTGGGAAAGAAATCACTTGTCCGCCTTCAGTATTTTGCTGTCTTCGTCACTGTCGTGTGGTCTCAGAGTTGGTATATTTCAATAGGGGGGGTGTGGGAGGTGAAGCCCCCCATATTAGAAATAGTTTGTGGCGTGTGTGTGTTGTGTGTGTGTGTTTCTCGGACCAGCGACTTTTTTTCCCTGAGGAAAAAAAATCTCTGTTCTGAGTTTCAAGATTGTAAGCTTTCGCTTACATGGGGTCGATGAATCAGCGTTCACTTTTATAAGCATTTTGTGATTCAATATAGACCTGCTTTAACATGTATGCCATTATTTCCTTCATATTTCATGGGTTATGTTATTAAACAGAATTTCTTATATCATCTTCACTTAACTAAAATCAATTTGACATATAATTTCTTAAACCAGTCTCTATAGAAGGGTTAATTATGAAACTGCCAGTGTCTCTATACATTCATGAGACTGTCAGGACTTCCAAAAATTATAGGAGCATAGCTGGACACTACCACAGGACCTGGCATTTGATTAAGACTACTTTTAATCTTGACCATGTAGAGTATAGTATCTTGAACAGGTAAAATTCATAGGCCTAAAATTACTGGTCTTCATGACTATGCAAATATCCATTACTTGTAATCGCCTTCAAAAAGAAAGCTTCACTGCAGATGTCAGTTTAAAATGCTCAGAATCCACAGTGAGATGCCATGTTATCTAATTCTAATTTCACATTAAAAAATTGGGCGGATACCCCTTTTCCTGTGAAAGCACAGTTAAACAGTAGAAAGACATTAACTTTGTCAAAATAAACCTTAAAACAACCTAGGTCACCCCAAAACTCCTACCACCCTTCTGCACTAACCAACAATAGTTGCAGGGGAATGAATTTAGGGAGGAGCACTGCTGCTAAACCCTGATGCCTAGCTTCAAAATAACTAGCAGTTACTCCCACATAGCTGAAAAACATATCTAATTTAGTATGCTCTGGTCCAATCAGAAGCTACTGTCACTTTTGCATGAGCTGGCTCTGGTCCATTCAGAAGCCACTCTCACTCTTGCATCAGCTGATGATGCTGATTTTTCTATTAGCATCATATTTCTTCTAAGTGAAGTGGACAGTTCAAGTGATCATTTTCTCCTTCGTGTTAGGAATATTTTGGTTTAGCTTTCTCTATGTACCTGAATCTCCAGTCCTTTCCTCATCAACCTGATAATTCTTTGCAGTGTCCAAGAATATCTTTATACTTAATATGAAAAACCTTTAAGGAAGCTGGGGAAATAAGTCTGTACTGGAAATGTTTCAATTTATGCAGTCTAATTACAAGCAAAAAACAATTTTCACATGCTACCAGGGAATATTCTCTCTGCCCTAACTTACATTTTCTAATTTTGTTGGCCTGGTTTTCACATACTCAGACTTTTTCTTTTAAATTGTAGGTATTAAAGCCATATCAATATGGTTGACAGCTGCAATCTATCCATCTGCCTCAACTGTGCGAATGTCCTGTGCATTAGTTTTTATGTCATTCAGATCATTTAGCAAGCACCCTACACATCACATCTGTCTGTCTGCTCTCTGCTGTATTTCTTGCACATCAGAAAACTATTTATAACTGTCTTGATTTTCTTGGTCCATTTGTCTTCTACAAAAACTTGTCTCCAGTTATGGAGACTAATGTTGTTTCTTTACTATACATGTCCAGAAATGGAGAATAGAGCATTCGGACAATGTAGACATTCACTTGGTATTTTATTGGTATGCATGTATCCAGCTTATTTTTAGAATGCTTTTTATTGAAATTGGCTTTATGGTTCTGTATGTCTGTCTGTGTTTAAGTCTTGCAAAGCCAGTTTCAATAAAAAACATTCTAATAATAAATGAGGGGCAATATTTTAGTCTTTAAATAAAATATTATTCCTCTATCATTAGCAAGGTAATACACACGCACACCAGATTCAAAATAACATAGATATATATAGAGACGTGTGCATACACACACACACACACATACACACACACACACACACACACACACACACACACACACACACACACACAAACTTGTGAGAAACAGACCAAAAATATGAGACAAAAATCCCTACAGTCTGTGAAAATCTTGGCAGTTGAGTGGTATGGTCAATTCATACGTCTCAACTATACAGATTTTTGCATAATATCCAGATTGTTGCCCAAATTTTGGTCTATTTTTCATCAACTTGTGGTTTTCTGGCAAACAAGTGGCAAATCATTAAGGCCTGATGTTAGAAAATAATGACAGACATTTGGGTTTCAGACTTCATACACTTCATAAAATTCATGCTAATGCAAAACCTGTTATTCTATCAACTTTCTAAGTTTGTAAGAGTAATATTTAAAAAATGTCTCTATTTTGTGGCCTTTGTCCCACTTTTATTTATGGTTTGCCCAGATTTCCTGCTGTATAAGGTTGAGAGGTATGACTGGCCATTAGTCTACTAATCTCCCATGAACCTATACAGTAAACACCCTGGGATTTATTGCTGCCCTTACCTACCTCTTGCCATATTTTCATGTTGTACCGTCTTTGATTTATACCTATTTAAATAATAGCAAACATGTAATAAAGAAAAACTATACTCATACTTTCTTGCATTACATGTAATCACTGCAGGATACTAATTATTTTACCTTACAAGAACTCCTTTCTTTTTATGTAGGTGTTAAGCACTGTGTTCCATAGATGTTAAAGTAGCTACACCAATAACAAAAGTGAGAGCAGTCGCAAAATATGTCAAGAAATTATCAAAACAGGAGAAAGTGCATGCAGCAGAGTTGCTTAGGTATTCTATCCCAAAGAAGGTGAAAATACTGTAAAACAGAAATGCAGGAGGGCACGGCTGAGCTCGGACATAGTTTTGTTGTGTATTTCTTTAAAAGCAACAATTTGGAAAAGAGATTAAAAAAAGTAGCCCTGGGTGTTTAGCTGAACACTTCCTGATAATCTACTGTCTAGAAAGGTGAGGAGGGATCAATGCCAGCCATAGTGATTTTTGACAGAAAGAGTAAATCTGGCCCAGGAAGTTCAAACATGTGAATCTACCTATTCAGGCCGGTCTCTGATGCCTCTTTTACTATATGTTGTAAGAATCACAGACTAACTCCTGTACACTACTCTCACAAAACTGACTAGTCAGTTATCTGGTTCCCATCCCCACATCTTTCTTTCATAACCTGCCAGCATAGGTGAGGTGACCACTGAAGGGTGGGTCCATTTCCTAGCCCCGTAACTAAGGCATGGAAGTACTCGACTTTTCAGTAATGCCAGAGGAAAAGAGCAGGAACCAAAAAGCTCTCAAGAAAATGCTTAAGAAGGATTGTAATAATATATCTGTAGACTGTGGAGCGCCAGTTAAGGGATTTTTGATTTTCCTGCAGCTCTGTATCTTAAATATGCAGTTAACAGTGGTGTACAGCATGTGCATTTAATTGTGAAAAATGGATGATCCTGACGACTGCATTTTTGGGGAGACAGCTGGTTTTAACAGTACCTGGTCTTTAATGTTATGTATCCTTAAATTTATTTAATAAAATATTTGCAAACCAGCTTGCATTTGAAAATTAGGAAATTAATCTACAGCATATAAGTATTACACACTAAGAGTTTCCAAGATTTTCTTTTTTTTTTTTGCAGCCAAATTGATGGGGGTGAGCTAATACTGATTGAAATGGTATTAATAACAGATTGGCCATCAACACCAAAGATGGTCACTGCTATCAATGTATCTGTACCCACTTGTCTCTTTGTTGCAATCTTCTGCCCTGTTCCTGTTACTTTTTTGTTAGAATGCTTTTTCTTGAAATTGACTTTGTGGCTCTTGTTTCTCTGTGGTTCTGTCTTGCTAATGACAAAGGGACAATGTTTTATTTAAAGACTAAAAATAATAACAGAGGGACAATATTTTAGTCTTTAAGTAAAACATTGTCCCTCTCATTAGTGAGACAGTGGAAAAAAAACTGACACAAAGACGAAAAGATAAAAAATAAAAATATTAATAAAGATTTTTTTAAATAATGTTTTTTATTCAGTCACTCTAAAATGTAAAAAGTAAAGAAGAAGAGTTAAAACTTTGGAAAAGAGACACAGCCAAGCTGATTTCAGAATACCATCTGAGGCTGGTTTTGCTGATTCCTGCTACTTCTTCTGGTTCCTCATTACCACAATCAGCAAGACATATTCATTACTGTACATAAAATCAACCACTAACCACCAGATGAGAAATAAGGAGGAGTTTGCTGCTACTCTTTCAAAAACATCACTCCATAAACATGAGCTAATGCCACTGTACATTATATTCCTATCTCTCATCCGCTCATTCCTGCAAACTGGTACCAGTGCTACTGAAGCATTAATGCATTGAACAAGTACTAGATTTTGTTAAGTAACTAGTACCAATGGGTCTGCTTTGTGTAGTGAGTTTATCATTTGTTTTAAAAATGTAAACTGAACAGATCCAAAGACCCTTTTCACCCACAATCTGCACAAAAGCCAAGACAAGTAAGAAACAATGCAGAACATGTATAGTTAGCAGATAGAAGACGTGCAACACTATTGGCTACAATAAAGAACAATAATCTCAGTGCATTACAGAGGGTATGATATTAATGTCTAGGAACACTATTTATTGGAGGGATGTTAGCGCTACCTGCACTACACAGCTAACCTCTTTGATTAACCAGTTAAACACTATAAGTAACTGTACCATTGTTACTTGTGATACTTCCTATCTGGAAGCACGTAGTGTCAGTGAACATAATTTTGGCTAACTCAGAAATAGAGAGTGAGCTGTTTGCAGAAATTACACTGGAGTTTGTTTTCCGCTGTTGTGTGGCCTCTGAGTTGGGATATACAAGTCTGGGGTTGTGGGGAGTATTCCCCCAACATGGGAGGGTGCAGGGGGGCTTGTCCCCTGCATAAACATAATTGTCGTGTTTTTATCAAAAGTGGTTTCGGCAAATGGTTTTCACTATTTTTTTTCCATTCAATGAAATTACTTTCAATGTTATTGAGTATTTTACTTAACATTTTTGAGAAGCCATAGGCCTGAGATTCCTGTTACCTGGTTCTCCAGTACGTGATTGCCAATTAACCTTGCCCATCTTTTTTTGTTTGTTTACAGCTCACACAATGCACTGTGTAACTGCTCCTTTACCTTGTGCTGCAGTAGTATTCTGCAAATGCTGCTAGTAGATGTATTAGAAAGTACCTGTATTCCTATGTATGAGTAGAACTGTAGCAGAGCTTCAGCCTCTCCCAAGGAGCTTCCCTTTTCAGGGGCATCTGTCCACACACAGCCCTACTTAGGGAACACTTGCTCTGACTTAACTGTTGATCCTTCATTTCCACAGGACTATTGCAAAACATTTCATGAGTAAATTCCACCAATGGGGCAACTAATGTGATCTATTATTGATATCATATATGCTTGTAATTACTGCTTATATTTGGAATTGTGGGACTATAAGTTTCAAAATGCAAGAGGGCTTCTATTAAGTAAGTGACTGACTAAATTAATGAAATGCATGAAGTTAAATATGTAAATGGGAGCCAGTCAAATGGAGAATCTTTTTCATAGATTACGTATAAATGTTGGGGTCTCCCTCTATCACAGCCCTCCAGTTTAACTCAGACCCACCCCATTCCAGACTTCTACCCAATATGACAGAACTATACAACATAGCTACAGGGTTTACTTCTTTTCCAAGAAAGTGAAAACCTGAAAAATATTATGAAACACAGGAAACTCTTGTTTTGACTTGTAAATTTAAATCACCCTGGTAGATCAACATATCAAGAACCTCTTTATAATGTGAGGTAATGGTAAGGCATTAGATGGGATTCAACTATGCTAAGAGTATGTTTTCTGCTCATCTTTGCATACCTATTTAATACGGGGCCAATGTCATCATCCACAGGAGTTACAATTTTCCCCTAGGCATCTTCGGAAAGTTCCAACCCTTCCACTTTCTTGGGTCCAGATTCCATCATGACAAATGCTACACAGCATAAATATCTGCTGACCTCACAAGACCTAAACATGGTGAAAGTTTTAAAACATGAGGAGAGTAAGTCTAAGGAGACATCCAAGTTTAGTATAGCAGAAGCATATCAGTGTCAAGCAGGAATGGAAATCATATCAGAAGTAGATAAAAATCAGACGGCAACAGAATGTGCCAACAAAAAAAATCAGATAAGAAGACAAGCAAAATTTCTTGGAACAACTTCACATCAATCGGGATTGAATGCAGGAAAGGTTAAGGTGAGATGAATTTAAACCAAAGGTTAATCTTGGAAGCCCAGGAGAGTGGACTACATACACATTGGTTTACAAAGTCCATTGAACATGTGGGAGAAACAGATTAATGCAGGTTTTGTGAAATGGAATTAGAAACAGTCCCACATCTTGCTGCTGGTTGTGATACACAAATGGCAGAAGGACTGTATATTGAAGGACATAATAATGTGGCAAGACTTATATTGGGGATTGTGCAAACATTATAATATTGAAGTACTTGAAAAATATTACAAACATAAGCCAGAAAGTATTATAGAAAATAATGGTCTACATCACATGGGACCACCCATTACCAACAGGTCAAAAGGCAGATGTGAGAAAACCAGATATAGTGGCCTCTGAAAAGAAGACAAAAGTAGCATTGATCATTGAAATCACTACACCCACTGACTACAGTGTCCTGCATACAGAGAGAGACACAAAGTCATAAAATACTAAGATTTGCAGGCAAAAATGAGAGCAATGTGGAAGGATACCCAGACATTCCCAACAGTACCAGGAGCAACAGGTCTTATAAAAGAAAATATACAATTATACTTAGATATCTTACTGATATATGTAACTCCGTATGAATTGCACAAGTCACTTCCGGGCACATTGCGGGTACTGTAAAGAGCACTTCTGACTAACACCAAAGATTAAAATAATACTAATTTCATGAACTTTAATCATGATTTGACTTAGGTATGGGGTCCATTCCCCAACATGGTATTAGAAACCCAAAAGACTTGGAGAAATTAAACCAGGGGTCCAAATGGCGAAATGATTAATAGAAATATGATGAAAATAACAAGAAAAAAAAGAGTAGTATTTCTTGAATTCAATTCATCCTCAAATCTTAGCGAGTACCTCCATGAGGAGGACCCTGTTTTCACAAAATCTCACCATGATGACACTGATATATAGATAGTGGGAGGGAATTTAATAAAACCTACGAGGAGTTTTTTTTTCCATGTAGGCATAGTGGCACACTGCTTACATGAGAATAAGCAGGCATAGTGGCACACTGCTTACATGAGAATAAGCAGGTTTGTGATCCAGTAAACAGAGCAGGGTGGCGTGCATGCATGTGCCTGTACAGAAGTATCCGTGGCATGCAAATCACCTGAGAAGCATACAAATGAGAGAGGTAGAGTGATCCAGGAAGCAGAGTTGCAGTCCTGCAGACCCTGTGTTGGTGACCATAGTGTACACAGAAAAATTCATGTACAAGATGTAAAACAGACAGCAGGGGCTGTAAAAGTGCAGTTAGATGGGCAGAAATAGCATAGCCAACACAGTTATGTGCAAAACTATCCACTGTGTGTCCAAAACCATATGGAAAATAATTTAAAATTATTTTATCTTTTTAATAATCAGGGTATGTTTGTGAGGCCCAATGCAGTCTGCAAACATGCTGCTATGAAAAAAAATTTAAAAGTGTAAAAACTAAATTTATTTGTATGTGACAGTAATGTATTATAGGACCCTGCATCAAGTATTTACAATGGTGGAATGGTTCTGTTGCTAAGGAGGCAGGGCCTAGAACTATATTGTCTCCAGGTTGTGTGCACAGATCCCTATGCAAATAAGCTGGGGTTACTGAATAGCATAAATGGGCATTCTGTCCGTGTAGGAATATAACCATGATGGTCTCCAAAGAAGAGTTGGCTGACATTAAAGGGGTGTGTGTCTGAGGACTTTTAAACTCATTGCAGATCAGTGGCACCTGTTTGCATGGCACAGTGATCTGCTGCGCAAGGGCGTGTGTACAGCTTCTGCTAAGCTTTGTTTACATTTGTGGTGCATGTTTGTGCGGTGCACCACAGTGCTGAGCGAGGAAGCCTGTCCAAAAAAAAAAAAAAATTGACTGAGAAAAAGAATTTATTTATTTATTTATTTAGTTATATTTATTGGTATTTGTTGACCGGGAAAGTCCACTGGGCAAAAAGATTCCCATTTTCAGTGGAGGCCCGGGGAGAAAAGCTCCACATATATTCAATCATCAGAAACAAATATCAAAACAAAATATGGCAAACTATGAAGTACAGATCAGGAGGGAAGGCTCCACAATTAAGACAGACTACTATTACAGAAGAACAAATTGCAAAAAAGATATTATTTACAAATTGATATATAAACACCATATCATAGGTAAAAACTATATCACAAGAAAAGCAAGGTGTACAAGTACTAGAGTATTATAACTCAGTTGAGTTGATTGAGAAATCAGAGGTGTTAGTAAGGTGGGATTATAGTTGAACAGGTACATAAGTGCAATCTATGGCACCCAGTACCTCAGGGTAGTGGTAATGATATATTAAATACTGGTAACCCCTGTTTCACTTAAACTGGGGGCATTAACTGCCCTTAATGATGTACTTGGCAGGTGGAATGCATCATAGGTAGCCAGTCACAAAGGCTGCACCTACAGCAGAGCATACACCCTACAATCTGATTTCACTCCTGTTCTCTCCACCAGTGGAGTACAGGCTTGGGACTTTTTATTGAAGGAATGCTAGGGGCTGCTACAGCTCTGCTACATATATAAGTGCTAGATGCTCAGGTCAGTGTTGCTGCTGCTAACGTCTAGGCTGAGAAGGAGAAGAGTGTTCAGGCCAAGGGTAACTTCCCAGGAGCTACATGAGTTGGATATTGAGTGCTACAGGGTGGACAGGGACATGCTACAAGAATTCACTGAGCTCTACTGGCCTCAACTCAGACTCAGAGTCAACAGAGGGGAACCCATCCCAGCAGAAACAAAGGTATGTGTAGCCCTTAGGATACTAGCTACAGGTACTTTCCAAAGACCAACTGGGGACATGATGGGGGTCTCACAGGCATCAGCATCCAGGGTACTCCACCAATTCCTGGACACCATGCTACCACATGACAGTGAGCACATTTATTTTCCCCCACCCCTGAGGCGAGGGCCAGTAGTATGCAACACTTCTACCATGTAGCACACTACCCTGATGTACTGGGTGCCATAGATTGCACTCATGTACATATCAAGGCACCACCCGGTGAGGATGGTAGAATCTACATCAACCACAAGGGGTATCACTCCATCAACTGCCAGGTCATGTGCAATGCCCAGGGCATTATCATGAATGTGTTTGCTGCCAGCCCTAGCAGTTATCACAGCTCCCATATCTGGCATGCATCACAGCTGTACCAGATGTTTGCTAGGGGGGACATCTCACATGACCATTTACTGGGATGCTGGCTAAGCATTGGAACCATGGATGATGACACCCATCAGATATGCACACACACTCATGAAAGAATGCCATAATGAGGCACATGCACAAACTAGGAACATCACAGAGCATGTGTTTGGGCTGCTGAGGTCACAGTTCCAGTGTCTCGATATATCTGGTGGAGCCATGCATGACTCTCCAGCCACATGTGCACAGATGTTTACAGTATGTGACATGCTACACAGTATGATCCTGCAGAAACAGCTGCAGCAGGATCAGCAAAGGGAAGGGATACACAGCCCCCACCAGTGCCTAGGTTACCACAGCCACACCCACAGGGGGACTCTGAGGAGGAAACCCCTGAGGTTGTCCCTGTAGGCAGACATAGGCATGCCCAGTATGTCCTGGCCTTGGCTAAGAGACAACACATAGCACATGCACTGACAACCTAGGGCCCTAGGGACTGATGCCTTACTCTTACTCGCATACATATTAGTAAGAATTATGCCAGCCAGCCCACACAACCTGTATCTAATCATGCATTTATTAGCTGTGTACTGCATGCATCAGACAGTCAGCCCCAAACTACAGGTCTGTCAACAGCTGCACTCACAAGGTAAGTCACTCACCTATTCACCACTTGTAAGGGTTACTAAAATATGCTAGAATAAGTATGGACCTGCTGCATGTATGCAAGTGAATATAGTGGGCTACTGGGCTACTTGGAGAGATCTAACAACCACTTGGGACAACAGGTACTCTGTGCAATAGTATGTGCTCCATAATATGCACTAGACCACATGGCTGAAAAATCTACTACATTATTCAAGGGAGATGGCAAACAGTGGGGTCAAACGACAGATGCACAACTGTCTATGCTAGCAGAGCATGGGCTAGTCGTCCCCCACACCAATACATCAGTATACCATACAACTGCTGTAACAGTAAATCTGAAGTGATATATCAGCAGACCAGCCAATTCCAGGGCTGTAACAGAGAACTTGGCCACATGTTCTATGTCTCATGTAATGCAGGGGTGGCAATGTATGCTGTTGATTGTGTGATGAATGATATATCCCTGTCTGGCAGCCTGTGTGGCTCAGTTGGCTGGGAACATTAGCATGGATGATGGTGTTGATGGTTTGAATCTGGCAGTATCCACATATTTTGCATGTGATGTAGCTGTATGGCAGTGTTCCCAGAGACTGTCATACCCCTCAATCTGTTAGTGCATGAAAGCTGGACACAGCCAGAGAGAATGTGGGGACAAAAAGCCAAAACTACAGACAGACATTTAGATGCTCTGATTAAATTAGAAGGTGGCTAGTATAAAAGCAGGTTGCATCAGTATAGAATATCTGAAGAATATAAAGTTCAACACTCAAATGTTTGTCTGTAGTGAGTACTATTCACTGACTGCATTACACAACATTTTACTGGAACACCACAAATGAATGAGGAACAGGCCAGACATATTGAGTGAAATGCTAAACATTATGAAAAAAACATGTACACTGAGAGGTATGCTGATTGTCACCCTGTATGTGGTGTTACATTTTGTACCCCAGTCACATATTAATTACAGCACACAGCTGGGGAATGCCATGGACAATGTTAGGGAAATGCACTGTGGAAACAGGTGCAGCTGCCAATGTCTGCAGCACACAAAATCCTGGCCTGGAGTACAGGTAGCTCTGGCCTGGCGTCACCTTGTAAGTACTGACAGTCCCACTGGGCATGCTCCTACACTTAGATAACTTGAGTGCAATTCTGTTGCCTCTTCCTCACAAAGACCTGCTATGTGGAAATACATTTGTATATATGGACAGCTACCTATGCATATTTTATTTATTTATTTTTATTTTACATTTGTTGACCGGGCTAGTCTAGCTGGATATATGTCCATTTTCAGTAGAGGCCCGGGGAGAAAAGCTCCACACATAACATAATAATGACAGACAGACATATTGTTAATAAAGACATACAATAAAAATAGAAATATAAATCAATTTGTTAATAAAATCAACATACATTAAGGAACTCAAACAGTTTAAAATCATACATAATGTTTGGCAGTTTCAAAGCATTTTACCTAGTAGATAAAGGTTATGCAATAAGGCATTTGCCATATAGATAACAGTTGAAGCTCAGAAGGGTAGAGAAGTAGAAGGAGAATGTAAGATGAATAATAGGGAAGAGGCAGGGGTCAGGAAGAGAGAGAGGAAAAGAAGGAAGACAGTCAGGAGGAGGTGGGAGAGATGGGAGAAGTAGGTCAGAGCATAGTGGGACAGCAAGGGAAAAGAAACAGGGTAGTTGCTAATTATTAAGCAAAAGAATGGTTAAAGGTAAAGAGAGGGTGGGGAGAGGGAAGTTAGCCTACAGTACTACAAGAACAAAGCCAGTGGTTTTGGAAGTACAGTTTGATATGTTGTTTGAAAAGAGGTAAGGATGAGATTAGAGTTAACTCCTTGGGCAGCAAATTCCATGCTCTTCCTACAGTATTGGTGAAAAGAGAGTTGTGGGCCTTTATGGGTTTGGTCATAAGTTTACAAGAGGAACGAAGAGAGGTGAGATTGTTATAAGGGAGTAAAAGTTGTGAAAGTATAGGGGTGTTGGTAGGTTGGTACAGTAATTTGTGGGCAATAGTAAGTTGTGAGATAATAAGATAGTTTTGTAGTTCCAGCCAGCCTAAGTGTTTCAAATTGAGGCAGTGATGGGTTCTAAAAGGGTTACCAGTGGCGAAGCGGGCAGTGTTATTCTAGCAAGTTGCTAGTTTGTTTAGGTTATTTTTCTTGAGGTTGGTGAAGATAGGGGAGGTGTAAAAGAGAGTAGATATGAGATGGGAGTGAGCAATAGTAGCTCTAGTAGATGGGGTGAGAAATGGTTTAATACGGTATAATGATCCTATTTTTCTATTAACTGATTTGATGGTGTTGTTGATGTGTTGGTCAAAAGAGAGATTGTTATCAATGGTTATTCCTAGTAGTTTAGCTGTGGAGTCAGGAGAGATGACAGTGTTGTTGTTTGAGGAGATGGTGAAGTTTAGTGGGGGGGGGTACGAGTGGTGGGGGTAAAGAGGAGAAGTTTGTTTTTTTTAGCATTGGGAAGTAGGTATTGTCTAGTGAACCATGTTTCTACTGTGTTGAACATAGTTTGAATTAGTGAGATTAGATCTGAAGAGGAGGATGCTGAACAAATGATAGTGGAGTCATCTGCGTATTGAATGCAGGTAGCTTGAGGAATTACAGAGTGGAGATCATTAATATAGAGGGAGAAGAGGAGAGGACCAAGAATGGAGCCCTGAGGGACTCCAATAGCAATGGGCAGTAAGGAGGAGATGTGGTTTTCCCAACGAACGGCTTGTTGTCTGTTACTGAGGTATGACGTAAACCATTTGATGGCAAGGTTATCAAATGAGAGGGATTCAAGAATGCTAATTAAAGAAGAGTGGTTGACCATGTCAAAAGCTTTAGAAAGGTCAATGAATAAGGCAGAAGAGAATAGATTATTGTTGTGATTGCTGTTAATGGTATCTACAAAGGAAAGGAGGGCAGTGGTGGTGCTATGGTGAGGTCTAAAGCCATGTTGACAGTTAGCTATAATATTGTGAAGAGAGGTACTGTACAAGTTGCTGATGAATACATTTCTCCATCATTTTGCTAAAGGAGAAAGAAGAGCAATAGGTCTGAAGTTAGAATAGTCAATAGAGTTACCGCCTTTGTGTAGTGGGATTATATGAGAGATTTTCCAGATATGAGGGATGGTTCCTTCTTGGATGGTCCTATTTATGAGTATAGAAATTGGGTAAGCAATTTCTTTGGCTGCCTTTTGCAGAAAAAGAGAAGGAAGCTTGTCGGCAGAGGGGGTACAAGGTTTCAGTTTGAGAATAAGTTTATAGATGAAAGAGGTAGAGATGGGTTGTAGAGAGAAGTAGTAGGAAGAGTTTACTTCATTATTAGGAGGATAGAAGTTATTAGTGTTTAATTGTCTAGCGAGAGATTGAATAGTTTCAGTAAAGAATGAGTTAAAAGCATTTGCAGTTTGGAGAGGGGTGTCTGGGTCAGAATTTAGTGGAGAGGGAGTTTTGGCTGTTCCTGGTGAAAGGAGTCTATTGATTGAGGACCAAAATTGTTTGGGTTTATTTAAGCTGGTTTCTTGTAGGTTGCAGTAGAACTTTCGTTTGTCAGTGAGTATAGCTTTTTTGGTAAGATTTCTAAGTTGGCAAAAGTGAAGAAAATCAGAGCTGATTCTATGGGATCTCCATTTGTTCCAGACCTTATTTTTAGAGAGGATTAGTTTTTTAGTTTCATTTGAGAGCCAAGGGGCTGTATTAGATTTTATTCTAATAGTATGCTCAGGAGCATGTTTGTCCAAAATAGAAAGGAAAGCAGAATTAAAGAATAATACTGCTTCATTAAGTGGAAGAGTCTTTAAGGGGTTCCAGTTACAAGCCCTGAGTTCGTTTTGAAATAGGTCGATTTTAAAGTGTTTAGTAGAACGTATTTTTCTTATATTAGGGAGGTGAAGATAATCAGTCTTCTCTCTTGTAATGAAAGTTAAGCAATGATCACTGAGGTCATCAGGCATAGTCCCAACTTTATATGTGATGTTAACTTTGTTTATGAGATTCCAGTCTAAAATAGTCTGTTTCCTACTTGACCTATTAAGCCTTGTTGTAGAGGTAATGGTTTGGGTAAAACCATTTAGGTTAATGTGAGAGGTGGGATTATCAGTATTAATAGTATTCCAGTCGATATTTAAGTCACCGAGAATTATAGTTTCTTGGGGGTAGTTGATGGAAACCCAATTGAGAAAGTCTTCTGCAATTGGTATATTGTTTCCAGGTGGTATGTATATGCAGATGATGTAAAGGGCTTTCTTAGCATTAAGTTGAAGTTTAGTGATGATGGCTTCCACCTTACTATCTTGGGTTGGACAGGCTGAAAGGGTAGAGATATTAAGATGATTCTTAAACAGTATTGCTACTCCACCACCCTTTCATTTAGTACGGTCAAGCCTAAGTGTATTATAGCCTTGTGGTATAATCTCAGTATCTTTAGTGGCTGGCTTTAGCCAGGTTTCAGAGAGACAGAGAATGTCAAAGCAGTGAGTATCTAGGAGGGTGTGTAGGTAGGGTACTTTGTTGTTTACGCTTCGTATGTTAAGATGTCCTATGAGGGGGGTATTATTGGTGAAAGGTTTAGATGCTTGCGAAGAAGGATACGCGGGGCCAGGGTTGGGGTGAATGTCACCATCTTGTAAGGTTGGATCATCAGGCTTAGATGTGATTTTGAATCTGAGAAGGGTTAGAGGTCTTATTTTTCTATCTGAGGGTAGGGTGTAGGCGAGGTGAGGTGAGAGTACCTATGGTATTTGGGTAGGTGGTAACTAGGGGTGGAATTGGCATTAGAGAATGAAGTGTGAGAAGTGTAAGAGGAAGATGTATGTGTCTGTGAGTGTTTTGGCTGAAAAAGGAGTGGGTACTCAATGAAGGTAAGGAGGTAGGTAGAGTAAAGAGTAGTTGAGAGTTGAATTGAGAGTAATAGCAGTGTGGATAAGTTGAGACTCATATTTATGAATAAGTAAGTTAGAGGTGGTTAAAGGGAAGAGGTAAAAGATTAGGGGTAGTCAGGAGGAAGCATATGTGTATAATACAAAGAAAGATAATATTCAGGTGAAAGGGGAGTTAAGGCTATCAAAGGAAATATAAGGTAGAGGGAGGGGAGAATTGAGTGGAGAGATATAGAAGGAGTGGTAATAGAGGTAGAAGAGAGCTGGTAAGAATAGGATAGGAGGGCTAGTATGTAAAAGAGGAAAGTGGGAGGAGGATGTGGGGTGTGTGGAGGGGAGGGGAGTAGTTTGGCGGGAAAGACGAGGATAGGATGACAGCGTAAGGGGTGGGACTAGAGAAGTATAAGGATAGGACCCCTGGGGATGGGTGGGAATTGGGGGTAGGGAGGGGAGTGGAGTGAGCCCGCAGGGCAAATGGAGCGGGAAGTGCCAAAGGAGGAGAAAAATGCAGAAGACAATCAGAAAAGAGTGAGAATTCAGAGGGTAAGTTTAACTAGTTTATCAGAGATGTGAGGATAGGGAAGGTAAGTGGAGGAGAGGAGGAAGGGCAGTGAGAGGAGCAGAGAAGAGGAGTTAGAGGGTAGAATGCAAAGGAGAAAGACAGAGGGGGAAGGGAGAGACTTCAGAAAGGGAGTAGAGAAAGGCTGAGTAAAGGAAAGGAAGGCTGAGAGTTCCGGAAAGTAGAGAGGGAGAGAGCAGAGGACTGGAGGTAGAGGGTTAAATCAGGGGAGATAAGGAAGGAGGGGGAAAGGTAGAGGGAACAGTAAGATGTAGAGGAGGACCACCAAGTGGTAGACAGACTGGAGAAGTTGAGACTCCAAGGGGAGAATCAGGGAGGGAGCTAAAGAGGTTCAGGAAGGACTGAAACAGCAGAGAAGGGGTAGAGGGTATGGAGAAAACTAGGAGTGTAAGCAGTATGGTAGAGGGGGTAGTGGCTGCTGGCTAGTCTGGCAGGGAAGCATACTGTGACCTGGTAGTAGCAACTTATTAATAGTGCAGAATTACAACAGTACACATACTTTCTTGGAAGCTTGTGGTAGAAGGACTCAAGGAACAGAAGGTGTTATAGTTGCAGGTTAATAATTCGTTGGAGTCGGTTCTTGGTCAGAGAGTTCAGGAGGGTATTTTTCAGCAGGTTAGTGCAGGGTGGGCAGGGGCCCAAGCTGTAAAACAAAACAGAGGAAGGAAGAGATATTTAAGCAGTAGTAAGGCAACATGTATATTAACAGGCAAGTGTCAGGCATTTAGAAGTTATTTGAAACAAATTAAATGGAAGGTGCAGTAAGATACGTTAACAAAACAGTAGGTAGACAGTGTCAGGCAGTCATGTAGTTATTACATACAATAGTAATGCAAACAGCAGTAAGTGAACATAAATACAATAGCTCATACTCTTATGGCAATGCAAGGTTTGCATATAGTGCGACAAGCAAGAGTTCAGTTAAAAGAAAAGCCACAAACAGTCAAGCGCAAATGAGAGTTGCATAGCCAGCAAAAGAGGCTGCATTGATTGAGATATTACTGTGAGACTATCTGCTCGTCTTGCATTTATCATCTAATACTGTGCGTCTAGCACAGAGTTAATTTGAGTGCATAAAGCCTGCCCAACAGCTAAAAATGCAGCCGTTAGTAAAGCACTGGGTTAATTAAAATGTTAAAAGCAAACCCCACATAGTTACGGCAGAGCCGCCGTGCAGCATATGGAACTAGGGATCAAAGCTGTCTTTATTACCCTATATTTAGGCAAGGTCCTTGATGTTGATATCTCAGCTAAGCTAATAAGAGAAAGTTTAAATCTCTACTTAAGAAATTAAGGCTGTCTAAGTTGATATCTCTGCTGAGCTAATATGGAGTACTTGGGTAGGACACAACAGCAACTAGACCAGAGAACTCAACTGTATCTTGTGACTTGTTACCGCAGATAAGCCGGTAGAGAGCTGTAAATAAGTCTAGCTGGAAAGCGTCGCTAAACAGTAAACACCAGCCAAGTTCCCAATAGATACGACACCAGTTTAGTGCGCAACACCCAGTCTAAAAGGCTAGGGTAAAGGGAGAAGAAAGCGTAACTAAACAGTACACACCAGCAAATAAACAATCAAGTTCCCAGTAGATCGCACACCAGTTTAGGGCACAACACTCAGCCTAAATGGCGAGGGTAAAGGGAGAAGAAAGTGTCGCTAAACAGTACAGACCAGCAAATAAACAATTAAGTTCCCAGTAGCTCGCACACCAGTTTATGTCACAACACTCAGCCTAAATGGCGAGGGTAAGGGAGAAACCAAGTCCAACAATTCACATAGAAAGAGCGGAGTGTACAAAGAACAGTCGTGTATGTCTAGTAGCATAGAAGCCAATAAGTTGGCTGCAAAGGGAGAACACGACCACAACAAGTCACATTCAAACAGCAGAAAATACAAAACGTAAAAAACAACAGTCCTGAATTTCACTTAGGCATTAATCCGATAGTTATCTTGTGACTAGATCAGATTAAGGCAGCGCTAACAGCTACAGCTAATGTACAGGTAAAAGCTGTAAAATTAATGCTGGAAATGTCGGAAAAAAAAAAAAAAAAACATATATGTCTGATTCTATCCCCCTCCCACTGTATCTATCACTATGTACCCCATATACATATAATACCGATATATATCTATACATATTTATATATATCTATATATATATATATATATATATATATATATATATATAGATAGATAGATATATATATATATATATATATATATATATATAGATATATATATATATATATATATATAGATATATATAAAACAATGATACATAGACTCTCTACATATATCTACATAACTCATATACATAATGTACACACACAGCAACATTTATAAAGACAGCCCTGTTATACTTATTTAAATATATATGCTTGTTTGAGGATGTATGGATTTCTCCATACCCTCAGAATGCTGAGGTTATCTGCACTCACACATCAAAACAGTTGCCCAAAGGAACCAAACCAAGGCTGTGACAGTACATAATCCACTTACCCACAGATCCCGCATGCCTTGGACAGGCCATTTTGTCCCTGGCCACATGTTTGCCTATCTAACTGCAACCAGTCACACGTGGCCATACTGCTAACTATACACACATAGCAGGGATAGTGACAAGTATCCCACTCCTAGGATACTAGATACACTAGCAGTACCAAGCAATATCACTCTGCAGGTCACACGTGTCTAACACAAGGCTGCTTTGCATACTCCACAAATACTGTGCCTGCAATCACATATACAACAGATGTAACCTGTAGCACATGCAATAAGTACTGTGAGCTACAGTGTGTAGTAGTCTATAGAGAGGTGTTCTAATCTCACATCAGTGTGTGTGTGTGTGTGTGTGTGTGTGTGTGTGTGTGTGTGTGTGTGTATGTGTGTGTGTGTGTGTAAATATATCCCTATGCAGTACTACGGACAAGCCCGTAGGAGCTATCTCTGTGAAATGGTTATACATTTTGTGGCCCTGTGACTAGCTGCTGGCCACTACATTGCCCTCCTCTACATGGCCTGCTGATGTCACCCATCTTAAGAGTACTGGCTGATAGTTAAATATCAGATAACCTCCGTGGTGCATGCGATAAGTATTGCAAGCTATAGTGTGTAATAGTAAATAGGGATGGGTTCTAATCTCACATCAGCTAACTTGTGTGTGTGTGTGTGTGTGTGTGTGTGTGTGTGTGTGTGTGTGTGTGTGTGTGTGTGTGTGTGTGGTGTATGTAAATATATCCCTGTGCAGCACTACAGACATGCCCTTATGGGCTATCCCCGTGCAAAGTTTATACACCTTTTGGCCCTGTGATTAGATGCTAGCCCTAAATTGCCCTCCTATACATAATCATATTTGATGTCCGCCATCTGTCTGATCCTGATCTGGGCACAGGATATTTGTAGACATGTCAACTCCATCACATCACCGTCTAGATTTGTAAGTTCAGATAACCCAGGTGACACGTAGCAAGGGTAGCAGACCTTATCACAAAGTATGAATGCACGAATATGCTGACTGCCCTCATTGTCCCCTGATAGACTGTTCTACACATATGCATCTAGGGAGCCATGCACATATACTGCTGTACATTGCTCACATCATATTTCTGCTATGCTGCCATTCCATCCTGTGCCACTGTATTGCTGAAATGTGTCCATAGTGTATCCTCTCAGACTCCTGGAGCAGAAACATACACAGGTCTGTGACACAACTGTCATTCTGTAACACAACCACCAGTCCAATATCATGTAACAAAGATTCACAAAGTGTGATGTGTAGTCATGACACATGCCAGCATACAGTACCTTTTGTGGCTCACAATAAGTAGCATTTCAAAACATAACTGCACTACACAAGTACATCTCAAGTGATATTGACACCCTGTGCATCAGACATATAGTAATATTTCCCTGCATCGATGGCAATGATGGCAGGGATATGCCACAGGTATCATCACATGCACAGCGTGTGGTGTGGGAGTGCCAGAGGCCTAGGCTATGTGAAACAGTTGACAGCATTTGTATGAGTCAGAAGGGGTGTGGGTTAGATGGGCCATGGATAGGTGCCGTGTGTGTCTGTAGTTGATCTGCATGTGACAGTGGTGTTTGAATGTGTGCACGTACACAGTCAAGCCCAGTGCAAGCTCTGCACATGTGTATGTTGGACAGCTGTGGATCATACATGGTAGAGTGGAAAGTTCACTGTCTCCAGCCATGAACATGGGAACTAGCTCTGCCGGGAGTAGCACTGGCACCACCTTGTCCAAGGTCAGATGCAGTTCTAGTACCTGACGGTGACTGCAAAATGCTAGGACTGTGTCCCCCATAGGACCACCCAGGATCACATGCCCATGACCTGCCAAATTGTGGTGTGGACAGCACATTTCCCTTTGTAGTGCTGGAGGTACTGCCGCTATTGGAGCGAGACTGTGTATGGCCAAGTGGACTCACAGCAGTTGGTGTTGCTGACCTATGTCCACATGTCTGATGCCCAATTCCAACCAGATGTTTCAGCACAGAAAATGTGCAGTTTAAGACAGATACTGCCTTAGCCCACTGTCTGTCCACTGCATCAGTAAATTGATCCAGGGTGTTCTCAATGCGGTGGAGGCAATCACAGATGTCAGACTATGCTGCATCCATAACCCTAAGCATCCATCCATCTGGTGTTGCATTCAGAAGGTGCCTGTGCCTTCCTGATGGCCCAAAACATGTGCTGAGTGACCTGTGATGCGACACCTGCAACAGGTAGTGGATGGACAGTAGACCTCCTACAAGCACCCCTGTCAATCTGCCTGTGTGGGACTTTACCAGGTTTCTGGCTATGGCCAGTGTCTACACTCACTGATGCCATAGTTGCTACACTGTCCTGTTCAATGTCACCACCCTCTGAGTGTCCAATATCTGTGGCCTCTAGGGACAGTGTATGTTTGGGCATATTGACTGTGTGTGGTGACAATGTAGGCAGAAGTGAGATGTCAACCTCTGGGACGGATTCAACCTCTGACAACCCCACTTGTGCCTCACTATGGCCACCATCATCATCAGAGTCCAATGAGACACTGACATCAGGTTGTGAGGTGGGCAGACTCCAACCCTGCTGATCACCCTTGAAAACCCAGACAAAAGCAGTACATTACTACCTGCACTTTTATGTATGGTAATCCACACAGACTCATACAAATGAGGATCCACAACTGCATAATCGGTCTCATATCTTCTCGTCTCCACAACCATGCACAACAGACAACCTCACACCAACATACACAGACAAGTCAAGCCCTTTATAACATGCACTTCAGCCACATCCAGGTAAAGTTGCCAGTACAATCTGCCTGTAAGGTATGCAATATGACATTATACATGATAGAACTACACATAAGACCCAGTACACCTCTCTTGAGAATGATATGTCCATACTAGTGTCTCTGCCTCAGGTATGTAGCATCTTCCTTTTGTGTTTGAACAGGCATCTTGAAATAATTGGCTCATGTATACCAGGCTGTGTAGCTTCTCATAAATATTAGTGCAGATGTGTCAATGGTCATTCAAATACACACCTGTGACTAACCAGTCTATGAACCATAGTTACCTGTTCCAGAATAGAACATATATTCTACTCTGGCTAAACACAACATTTGTACATAGGACAATATGGCAGCCCTTAACTTCATAGGGTATATATGATCCATAAAAAATGGTATTACACTTACCAGGTACAGGACCATGGACTTGGGCCACACCTGACAGACCTATGAAAAGGTGAGGGAGAGGTTTTGTCAGCACCACCAAAGGTTGCAGCACTACAAGGTAATATGTGCATATATCCACATGTACAGAAGCTACTGTGATACTAGCTATATTGCTGACACTTTGAGTATGTGTGCACAACTGAGTGTACACCCTAACCCCCCCAATGCAGATAGACCTAACACCCATGTACAGCTATGTACAGCCTGCCACAATGACTTATACAGTATTACACTGGTGAACACAGTACGCTTACTTGGATGGTCCTCTGCTGTGGACACTGTGGCACCCACCTCCATGATGTATGATGTGATGGATGCCTGGGAGCTGTCATGTGTACTCAGGTTCACCAGGAATTCCTCTGTGGCCGAGAGTGGTTGCTCAGTCGCAGACCACCCACCAGTGGTGGCACGATCCCTTGCAACAGCAGCTGCCCTTCGTCATGCAGCATTCAGCATGTCTGGGGCCCAGTGTTGGACCTGCTCATAGATTCTGTCCTGTTGGCCAATCTAATTGACATCCCACACAAGGTCTGCCCACAATGCTCCCCACTGCTACCGATTATGCCTCCCCCTGGACAACAAGATCTGATGGTGCCGTCTCAGTCCATCTACTATAATGTCATTCTCCGCATCCGAGAAGGGGGCATGTCTTCTGTGGTACATGGTTCCCGAAAGATGACAAAAGGGCAACACATTACAGGACCAGATATGGGGACATCCACTATGTACAGATCCAGCACACCCATAATGGCCTGCACTATCCACTGCTCCCCCATACATCATACCCCACAGTCTGGCAACACTGTACATGTGTGGATACCATCAGTGGCGGCTGGTGACTTCAAATCAAAGGGGGGCTGCAGGAGACATCTGAATGGGTGGGGTCAATGGGAATGGGTGTGGCCAACTAGAAAGGGGAGGGGCTATGTTCAAAACCACACAAACTGTAACTTTAATTAAATATGCTGCACTGGGTGCCAAACCATCATTATGAGAGTCCAGTCAAGACAAAATGAAGTGTAGAAGAAAAAAATATTTCAATGCATTGGCTACATGACAACTTACTTAATATCTAGATGGAAACAAAAAGGTTGTGAGGCATTAAAAAATAAATCATTTTTTAAATACATTACTGGAATGCCAGTCAAAATCAAGTATAAGGAAAAACAAGCAGCACTCAACTCAAACCACTTCTCCTTGCACTGCAGTTCTAATTATAATTTATATTCAGCTTTATTAAAGTGCCAAGTAACATACTGAAAGTAGCAATCTCTGTGATACCCCCACTTGTAAAAATGTTTTTTATCCAAAAAAGACCTGCTGCCTGGCAACAACTATCTACTTGTTTTATGGGGAAAACATGATCAAAGTAAAAAATGAAAAGCAAACAAAAAACAAGCTCAACATACATTGCTTAAATGATTACTGCACAGGTTATGGACCACACACGATAGACTGGCATTGTGTTTAGTTTGCAGATAAAGATGACTGCAAGTCTCCAACAAATGTAATGAGCTTCTTAAAATAATGTAATCCTGTCCTTTACTACAAATACTGCCATATGCATTTCAATACCCAAGGCTTATACGTTATCTAGTTATGTAAGTATTCTCTGCATGGCAACAACAGAAAGGCTTTCAATGTTGGCAATTCTTTAACAGTATGCTTATTAAAGCTTATTTGCATCTTACAATCTCAGACAAGCTTACCTGATGGTCATTAAAGCATTGCTACTTAAACACAGGGCAACAGGCATTTTCTGAATAATAATAAGCATAAATCAACAGTATAAAAATATGACAGAAACCAGAACATTATGCAAAATCAAGGACGGATGAAAAGCCACTGTAGTACTTGTGTCTACTTGGATGGGGGGATGCTCTGCACATTTACACTGCATAACTGCTCCTTGCCTTGCTTGGACACATCCAGAGTCACTACATGGAGGAGTGGGGTGCAACACGTATGTCACAATTTGAAATGTCTCTGGCTGACTGTGATGGCCCTGACACATTTGTCATACCTATGAATCCACAAAGCAAGTTCCTTGTCAGCAGGCAAGACCACACACCGGTTTAAAAGCCCAAACGTGTTTTATTTAACCAAAACGTTTTCGCCACGGCAATCCGTGGCTTTTTCAAAATAAACAATACATTCACACCTCACATTTCATTTGTAACAGCTCAAAGAGCAAGTGACATCATTTAGTTACCTCTGGGCGGGGGACATTTTTTTAAAAACAAAAGGACACATAAACATGTACAATCATAAATTATAATCCTCCTTGTTATTAAAAAAGACAATATGTGTCTAACCTATAGTAAACACATATGACAGAACCTAAAAATGCTAATAGTCAAAAGCTTACGTAAAAAATAAATCTGTGTATAAATAATTAACAACTACATTTTGTATAATATAAGACCAGCTATACTACCAGGAATATATAAAATAGATCGATGTAAATAAATACATTTACAAAAAGGGGGTCAGTACCTCATAGTTACACCGTAACAGGAACAACAAAACAGAAAAAAGGCTATATTTAACAGTCTATGAACAGGTCCCTTCTAGTAAAATGTATATGTGCAATAAAGTAAAAACTTTATTAGTGTACAGTTAACTCTAATATACAATATATAACATCTAAGAGTTCAATATGCTTCTGTGCATTTACCTAAAACAAGCTACTCTATTTTTAATCCTGTTTTACCCAGGACATTAGAGACTAAAAAAGTTAAGTAAAAATGTAAATATGAAATTATAAATGTAAAATTACCTAAGATAACATTTTAGCTTTAAAACAGGGGCTATATTACAGTTACTATTCAAGCCTGGATCTCTAAATGCATCCAGGCGTAACTGCCATTCTAACTCCCTGTTTTCTAAAATCAGTGAGAAAGGGCCTCCCCTAACCCTTAATGGTACATGGTCGATGGCCATGAATAAGAAGCTGTGACCTGGGTTTAACCCTATATGTTTTGCAAGTGCATTGTCGCTCTTACTGTTCTTAATGGCGTATAGGTGTTCATATATACGATCCCTTAAACGGCGATCCGTTTTACCAATGTAAAACGCCTGGCAACAATTACACATTGCAATGTAAATGATAGACCTGCTCTCACAGTTTAAAGTGAACGTATGTGGTACTTTGTCCCTGATCATAAATGTCACCCACTCTAACCTCATTGCAGTATTTACAAAAACCACATTTAAACATACCTTTTTCTTGTAAAAAGTCACTTAAGGGTACCTCCTTTGTAGGAGTTCTTTGAGGTTATTTGATCTCTTAAATATAAATCTTGGTTTACCTCCCAATTTTTCAACCAAACCAGTGTTTGAAGATATCAGGTGCCAGTTTTTGCGTATAATAGATAAAATGCCCCTAGAGTTTTTACTAAAAGTAGTAATAAAACTCAAAGAGTAATCAACTTCCTCGCCTATCAATGTCACTGGTCCTGTCTCAATGCTAAGTGGATCACTAACGTCTAAAATACCATTAGTGGTCAAATCACCAGTAGTAAGTTTACTTTGGGATAGTAAAGGCTTATAAAAGCCACACCTCCTTTTTCTGGTGACTTCACCTATCAAATCAGATAACAATTGGTCGGGGTACCCCCTATTACTAAACAATAATCTTAACAGTTCACATTCTTTATCAAAGTCAACCATGGTGCTACACATTCTTCCAGCCCTCACAAGTTGGCCTTTTACGATGGACCTTTTTTGTTGGTATGGGTGAAAGCTAGAGAAGTGTAAAAATGCATTACAATATGTAGTTTTTCTAAAAACAGTTGATGTTAGTCGTTGACCAACAAGGTCCTTTTCTAACTTAACATCTAAGTAATCAATTGTGCTAGTTGAAAATTTTGATGTGAACTTAAGAAAATCAGATGTGGAATTGATAGTATCCACAAACCGTGTGGCTTCTAATTCTGATCCTCTGAACAAGATAAAAATGTCATTGAGGAATCAGGTGTAGTGAATAACAGGCACCATTAAGCCTGAGTTCTTCCTAAGAATATTGGCTTCCCAATATCCCATAACGTAATTAATACACCTGCCCACATGGGAACCCATAACCCACATTTTTGAAGGAAAAAACCACCATTAAAGGTAAAATAATTGGATGTTAGGACGATGTCCAAAAGTTCAGTAACAAGGTCCACTTCCAATTTAGAAGCCCCTAAACTCTGGAGCATAGACCCTGTCCATTCCACCGCTTCCTGGTGAGGAATGGAGGTGTACAGGTCTATAACATCAATGGTTAAAAAATTGTTGTCATCATTATATAAAATACCATTGATATTGTCCAGGAAGGACCAGGAGTCTTTACAAATGCTGGTAATACCTTTCATATATTTATCTAAGATGTTTGTGATCAATTTGGAACAGGGATATGTGATCGAGGACCTACCATCGATCAATGCTCTCATAGGGGGATTACTAATACTTTTATGAATTTTAGGGATCCCGAACATGACAGGAATTTTTGGACAATTTATATCGATGTAATTATACAAATTAATGTCTATTTTTCCTGCCAAAAACAGATCCCTAAAGTAACCCCTAATCCTCCTCATACTGCTATTGACCTCACTTTTGGATGATACCTCATACGCGTCTGTGTCCAACACCATGGCCATCTTCGCATTATATGTTAAATTATCGAATAGGACCAGCCCACCACCTTTGTCCGGTTTTAATAAACGCACAGGCAAACGGCATATCCCCTCAAGAAGTGATAATTGTTCTTTGGAAATGTTCGAATCCCCCGAACAGGCTCTATCATTACTAGTAGCCGCCAGAAATCTAAAATCCATTTCACAAATGTTCTCAAATAATTCCAAAATATTGTGAAGTGGGGGATTGAACACACTTGACAGCCTCATATTAGGTAGACAATCACTATTATTAATAAAGTTAACACTGTCAGTTTGTTGATTAAACATAAGTTTTAAATTCATTTTCCTCACATAACATTTTAACTCTATAATTTCCTTTGAAATACTTCCCTTGTAACTTGGAACAAAGGAATTGCCAAAAGCAAGTAGTTCTATAAGTTGTTCATCAAGCAAGATTTCGGAAAAGTTATAAATTTTAAAATCACCTTTCTTATTTGTCAGAATAATGGGGTATTCAATTGGAATAGGTGGAAGGGATGCAACATTTTGATCAACCGGTAATACAGTCAATTCTGTTAAAAGGGGGACACCAGTGTTTGCAGCAAAATCTAGTTCTTCCTCTTGTTCGCATAAGATTTGTTGCTGCGTTGTCCTAAAAAATTTTTACCATAATGTTGGTTGCCTGGTTTTTTGCTAGTACTAAAACCCTGTTGGTAGTTGCCAGCACTAACATTGTTTCTAGCAGAACCTTTCAGTCTGTTACTCCGTCTTGGTCCTGCACTAGTAAACCCTTCATTATTTTCTTCAATAATATCATCCAGTCCATCCCCATCATCATCTACTACTGCACCCTGACTATCACTGGTATAACCTAGACAAGTACTATTGGGTCCTTTTAACTTAGGGTATGCATAATTTTTAGAGTATGCTTCCCTATCCCTAACCAATTTTTTATTTTTACCAGCTTTCAACTTCACCAGTAAAGTATCAATGCTAGATAGGATCCGACCGTAGTCGAATTTATATCTAGCAAAATCCAGGTCTAGTTTAATGTCTTTATCTAAATTATTAATGTCAACCATTAGTAAGTCAATATGCAGTGCGTAATGTTTCACAATAGTTTCTAACAGTTCAATTCCTTGCTGTTGGAAAAGTGATTGTAAATCATTGAAAAATGCTTGATCAACTATTAATGCAGATGGAACAAAGTTGTTACGTAACCCCTTAGGGATTAGTTTCTCTGCGATACCTTGTTTGAAATATGCAGACTCTAACTGCAGTTTTTTTAGTTTAAGTAGTTTTGAGTCAAATGAATTTAATTTGTCTGCTAGAGATGTACCTGTATATCTCTAGCAGACAAATTAAAATCATTTGACTCAAAACTACTTAAACTAAAAAAACTGCAGTTAGAGTCTGCATATTTCAAACAATGTATCGCCGAAGAAACTAATCTGGGGTTACGCTGAACTTTGTTCCATCTGCATTAGTTGATCAGCATTTCAATGATTTAATCTTTCAACGGAATGAACTGTTAGAAACATTGCGAAACATTACGCACTGCATGTTTACTGTGGTTGACATTAATAATTTAGATAAAGACATTAAACTAGGATTTTGCTGAATATGATTCTGATAGTCATCTAGCGATGATACTACTGAGCTGGTAAAATAAAAATTGTTAGATAGGAAGCATACTCTAAAAATTATGCATACCCTAAGTTAAAAGGACAATAGCTGTCGGTTATACCAGTGATAGTCAGGGTGCAGTAGTGATGATGATGGGGATGGACTGGATGATATTATTGAAGAAAACAATGAGTGGCTGAACTGAAAGGTTCTGCTAGAAACAATGTTAGTGCTGGCAACTACCAACAGTTTTAGTACTAGCAAAACCAGGCAACCAACATTATGGTAAAAATTTTTAGGGAGCAGCGCAACAAATCTTATCTTGAGCTGGAAGGAAGAACTAGATTTTGCTGCAAACACTGGTGTCCCCCTAACAGAATTGACTGTATTACCCGGTTGATCAAATGTTGCATCCCTTCCACCTATTCCAATTGAATGCCATTATTCTGACAACAGATAAAGGTGATTTTAAATTTATAACTTTTCGAAATCTTTGGGATGAACAACTTATAGAACTACTTGCTTTTGGCAATTCCTTTGTTCCAAGTTACAAGGAAGTATTTCAAAGGAAATTATAGAGTTAAAATGTTATGTGAGGAAAATGAATTTAAAACATGTTTAATCAACAAACTGACAGTGTTAACTTTAATAATAGTGATTGTCTACCTAATATGAGGCTGTCAAGTGTGTTCAATCCCCCTTTCACAATATTTGGAATTATTTGAGAACATTTGAAATGGATTTAGATTTCTGGCGTACTAGTAATGATAGAGCCTGTTCGGGGATTCAACATTTCCAAAGAACAATTATCACTTGAGGGGATATGCCGCTTGCCTGTGCGCTTATTAAAACCGGACAAAGGTGGTGGGCTGGTCCTATTCGATAATTTAACATATATAATGGCCATGGTGGACACAGGCAGTATGGTATCATCCAAAAGTGAGGTCAATAGCAGTATGAGGATTAGGTTACTGAGATCTGTTTTGGCAGGAAAAAATAGACATTAATTTGTATAATTACATCGATATAAATTGTCCAAAATTCCTGCATGTCGGGATCCCTAAAATTCATAAAAGTATTAGTAATCCCCTATGAGAGCGTTGATCGATGGTGGGTCCTCGATCACATATCCCTGTTCCAAATTGATCTGCAAACATCTTAGATAAATATATGAAAGGTATTACCAGCATTTGTAAAGACTCCTGGTCCTTCCTGGACAATATCAATGGTATTTTATATAATGATGACAACAATTTTTTAACCATTGATGTTATAGACCTGTACACCTCCATTCCTCACCAGGAAGCGGTGGAATGGACAGGGTCTATGCTCCAGAATTTAGGGGCTTCTAAATTGGAAGTGGACCTTGTTACTGAACTTTTGGACATCGTCCTAACATCCAATTATTTTACCTTTAATGGTGGTTTTTTCCTTCAAAAATGTGGGGTTGCGATGGGTTCCCCATGTGGGGCAGGTGTAGCGAATTACGTTATGGGATATTGGGAAGCCAATATTCTTAGGAAGAACTCGGGCTTAATGGTGCCTGTTATTCACTACACCCGATTCCTCGATGACATTTTTATCTTGTTCAGAGGATCAGAATTAGAAGCCACACGGTTTGTGGATACTATCAATTCCACATCTGATTTTCTTAAGTTCACATCAAAATTTTCAACTAGCACAATTGATTACTTAGATGTTAAGTTAGAAAAGGACCTTGTTGGTCAACGACTAACATCAACTGTTTTTAGAAAAACTACATATTGTAATGCATTTTTACACTTCTCTACTTTCACCCATACCAACAGAAAAGGTCCATCGTAAAAGGCCAACTTGTGAGGGCTGGAAGAATGTGTAGCACCATGGTTGACTTTGATAAAGAATGTGAACTGTTAAGATTAATGTTTAGTAATAGGGGGTACCCCGACCAATTGTTATCTGATTTGATAGGTGAAGTCACCAGAAAAAGGAGGTGTGGCTTTTATAAGCCTTTACTATCCCAAAGTAAACTTACTACTGGTGATTTGACCACTGATGGTATTTTAGACGTTAGTGATCCACTTGGCATTGAGACAGGACCAGTGGCATTGATAGGCGAGGAAGTTGATTACTCTTTGAGTTTTATTACTACTTTTAGTAAAAACTCTAGGGGCATTTTATCTATTATACGCAAAAACTGGCACCTGATATCTTCAAACACTGGTTTGGTTGAAAAATTGGGAGGTAAACCAAGATTTATATTTAAGAGATCAAATAACCTCAAAGAACTCCTACAAAGGGAGGTACCCTTAAGTGACTTTTACAAGAAAAAAGGTATGTTTAAATGTGGTTTTTGTAAATACTGCAATGAGGTTAGAGTGGGTGAGACATTTATGATCAGGGACAAAAAGTACCACATAATGCTTCACTTTAAACTGTGAGAGCAGGTCTATCATTTACATTGCAATGTGTAATTGTTGCCAGGCGTTTTACATTGGTAAAACGGATCGCCGTTTAAGGGATCGTATATATGAACACCTATACGCCATTAAGAACAATAAGAGCGACAATGCACTTGCAAAACATATAGGGTTAAACCCAGGTCACAGCTTATTCATGGCCATCGACCATGTACCATTAAGGGTTAGGGGAGGCCCTTTCTCACTGATTTTAGAAAACAGGGAGTTAGAATGGCAGTTACGCCTGGATGCATTTAGAGATCCAGGCTTGAATAGTAACTGTAATATAGCCCCTGTTTTAAAGCTAAAATGTTATCTTAGGTAATTTTACATTTATAATTTCATATTTACATTTTTACTTAACTTTTTTAGTCTCTAATGTCCTGGGTATAACAGGATTAAAAATAGAGTAGCTTGTTTTAGGTAAATGCACAGAAGCATATTGAACTCTTAGATGTTATATATTGTATATTAGAGTTAACAGGTACACTAATAAAGTTTTTTACTTAATTGCACATATACACTTTACTAGAAGGGACCTGTTCATAGACTGTTAAATATAGCCTTTTTTCTGTTTTGTTGTCCCTTTATAGTGTAACTATGAGGTACTGACCCCCTTTTTGTAAATGTATTTATTTACATCGATCTATTTTATATATTCCTGGTGGTATAGCTGGTCTTATATTATACAAAATGTAGTTGTTAATTATTTATACACAGATTTATTTTTTACGTAAGCTTTTGACTATTAGCATTTTTAGGTTCTGTCATATGTGTTTACTATAGGTTAGACACATATTGTCTTTTTTAATAACAAGGAGGATTATAATTTATGATTGTACATGTTTATGTGTCCTTTTGTTTTTAAAAAAATGTTCGCCGCTCAGAGGTAATTAAATGATGTCACTTCCTCTTTGAGCTTTTATAAATGAAATGTGAGGTTTGAATGTATTGTTTTACCTTTGAAAAAGCCACGGATTGCGAAAACGTTTTGGTTAAATAAAACACGTTTGGGCTTTTAAACCGGTGTGTGGTCTTGCTTGCTGACAAGGAACTCGCTTTGTGGATTCATCAGTTTGTTTGTTCTTTTTGGTTACATTTGTCATACCTCTCAACCTCAGAGCAAGAAATCTAGACAAAGCCATACATAGAAGTGGGACAAAGGCCCACAAATAAGGACCATTTTTAAATATTGCTCTTGTAAACTTAGAAAGATAATAGAATAGTAGGGCTTGCATTATTATGAATTTTCTGAAGGGTATGAAATCTGAAACTGAAATGTCTGTCATTATTTTCTAACTTCTGTCTTTAATGATTTGCCACAAATTTGCCAACAAACACAATTTTATGAAAAACGGACCAAAATGTGATGCAAAAATATAAAATACCCACACAATACAGCTGTGAATCTGTCAAAGAAGGGACACTTTTTAATATTAGTACTGCTAACTTGAGCAGCTGACAAAATAAAAGAATTTACATGCATTTCTGAAATAAAAGTAATCTATAACTCTGATTATTACAGTTATTTACTAAGTGTAAACCCTCAATGTTTTCTTCCAAAATTGCCATTTTGTGGTGGGATTATTAGAGGAAGAGCAACATTTTTAGCCAAAATCAGGGACAGTTGAGAGGCTTGGATATGTCTAATTCTATAAAGTCACTGTGCCTAGAAAGAGCCCATTTTCAGTGGAGGCCCAAGGAGAAAAGCTCCACAATAATTACATACAAAAGTTAAAAAAATTAATACAAAAGAGATTTTAAGCAAAACCATCAAAATATTAATACATAGGACATTTTTAGTAGAACTATCATTTCATTAATTACATATAAGTGATCCTTGATTACATGCAAGAGTGAAACATCTTGATACATAGAATGAGGTATTTTGAGCAATTAATAGCAGAAACAGCAATAATATCTTACAGACAGGTAATGACGCCATGTATTCTGGAGTAACACATAAGTAAATATGTTTGTATAGTTCTTAGCTGAGCTCAGGGTAGAGAGGAGGTGATAGAAAGACTGTAGGAGTAAGAGTACAGTCCAGGTTGATGGCTAAGAGTCAGAATAGTGCAGAGAAGAAGAGGGGAATACTGTAGAAGGTTGGTAAGGAGCATAGCCAGTGAGAGGAGAAATATTATTTCAGGGATTTTTTAAAGGAGGATGCAAAGACTCACTCATAGAATCAAAACGATTTCAATCTCTCAGTTATTGTATAACCTCAAATCATTGCTAAACCTATTAAGTATGCCATCATATATTTTCAGTTTATGTTTCTACTATAGCATATTAGATGGACACACAAAACATAAAGCTGGCTTCCTGCTTGCATAACAGTTTTACAGATAAGCCTCCCAGTTCAGAATTCAGAACCTTAACAATATATACAAAGCCTGTTAATTTTAAATCCCATAACTATATACATGGCTAAGTATTGTTTAACTCATTTCATGTTTGAGTGCATGCAATATGCCAAAAATATGTCTTTAAAAAAGTTCTAAACATCAAGTGAAGTGGATTTCTGAGCAAGTGCAATCAGTAAATTCTCTTGGAAATATTTATGTAAGGAGTTTACTGGCACAGGAGTTTTGATCGTGCTTGCAGTATTACTGGATGAAGTTCAGTGTCGAGCTGAGGTTGGATCAGGGAGCACTCAGATCCTGTGCCATCTTTCTTTCCCAAGAGGAGGACAGGAGTACCAAATGTATGTGTACTGTAGCTCAGAATAGTTATGTTGTACTGAATTAGGATCCAAAGTATGGAGGATACATTAAATTATATGCTCTCTGTACTGGGAAGTAAGTAATGAAAATGCATTTGGAGAATTATCTAAGTAATGAAAATGCATTTGGAGAATTATCTTGTGAGTACATCATATTCAGCTACTATCTGTGCCTCCAGTAGCAGAGTAATCACTCTTCCTACTCTTCATAGGTTCATAGATTGGTACTAGGCTAACTGCCCTTGCAAGCCATTTTAAGCCTAGCCAGTTATCCCCCATGAGATTCAAATCCTGTATCTTGTGTTTGCAAGCCAAACACCTTAACCATTAGGCCACCCTCCCAACCTTGATTTAGAACTAGAATTTTTATGTGTTCATTTAGGATTAATATTTGAATGAAAAAGTCCCTACCCTCAGAGACACACCAGCAATTATCTATATATGTTTGTCTCAATATGAGAGCAGCTGAAGCCTGTAGAAGAAACAATAGATGGTGCTGCTCTATTGTGATTAGACTCTAGATACTGCTCTGGGGTCTGGAATACCAATGTATCAGCTCACAGTAGGAACAATAAACATGTCAAATATAAAAAAAATAAAACAATAAACATGGTCAAATGTTCTCTGGAATGCTGGCAATGTCTAATCAAACAAAATATTTTAAAAAGCAGCTTCATTATTTTTTGAAAATACAGTTCGGTCTCTTGTAATATATGAAGTAAAATTCGAGAACGTACTTCAGAACATTAAACATATCATAACAGGCTTGATTTCTGTCTTTAGTTATTAATACCATTATACAATGCATTATTGAATAATAGGAGGTGCAGACTTTGCATGCGAAAAGTGACTGGAATGGCAATATACTCCTTAAGTAAATATAATTTAAAGCAACTTCGCAGCTGAGTATTAAAACAGCGTTATTTGGTGAGAGTGACCTCCCAATATCCAAAGGAAAACACCTTAAAGGCATATCATGAGACATTCTCATGGAGCCTTTGAAAACTGCACATCCAAACTATAAGCATTGCCTATGCTATAGTCCAACATATTAAATGCCATTACCAAATCAATATTAAAAGTGTGTCAACACATTGGACAAATTTTGAAACTAGCATTATCATGTGACTTTGGTTAATGTTGAGCTGTACCAGAAGAACAACATGTCAGCAATATGATGAAAGAATATTAACAGCAGATTCCCATCATGGCCCACTCAAAATGTTACAAAGTGGGAGAACTTGGAAGGAAAAGTCCAAAGCAAATGCTGTTGTAATTTACGGTGGTCAGGGTGGGAGAACGAATAAATCAGGCTCATTGCTGGATACTGAAAGGAGGCTCATGTTTATGTTCATAATGCTCAAGTTATGCATGGTGTGAATCTAAACACACCTCTTTCCAAGCCATTACTTATCTTGCACTGTTGAAGGACAGTGATATTTTGGGAAATCTTTTTTTTAGATATGAATTTTCTGTTTTGCGTTTGCCATAAAACGAAAGCTACTTAAATGAAATATAAGCTCAGGATCCCTGCAATATACAGGCTCTGCAATCATACATTTTTGGCAGTGTATCTCATACCATTTCCTGGCATATACTCCCTGGGATTCAGCACTGTCAGTTATACAGATGCATAATGGCTAATTATTGAAAATTAAGTAGCTCAATGCAGCCCAAGGCTACTTAACTATGTAATAGGAGCCAATTAGCATGACAAAGATTAAATACTTAAGGAATGTGCTGGTGAGAACCACACAAACTACTTAAAGAAGAACATTGCACAATGACAGTCATGACAATGTAAGTTCATGTGGCTGTGAAAACTGCTGAGATCCAAAATAACAGCTTCTCAGAAAGGTCCCTATCAATTTATTGACATCAGTGGAAAGGAAATGTCTGTAAAGGGCAGTCAGAAAGAGAGAAGAGCAAAAAGGTGAACATATAGAAGGGCAAATGGAAAGGAAGAATGTAATGGGGTTGAGAAGGAAGTGTATTTTTTGGGACAGATGCCTATGTTTTAGAAGGGTGAGGGGGAAGGAAGTAAGAGGAAGTTTTATGGCAGGAAAAAAGAGTATAGGAATGGTACACTGACAAAGTCCAGCAGAGAATGTGTAGAAACACAAAAGAGAGACACATAGCAGATAAAGGGTAGGATAACTGGTGATGGGGAGTACTGGACAACAAACTTGGGAAGAAAGTGAAACACAATGACAGTGAACATAATGATGGGGATAGGGTGGGGTGACAGTTGATATTCTGGCTGCCCACTGCTACACCCAGCCAAAATTTAGTCACTTGTGTCACTGGGCAGAGCCAGGAAGCTCCACAACTTTAACAGTCATACAAGGGCATTCTCCAGGAGCCAATGCAGGGGTCAAGAGGCTGTTTCACCTGTGCTGTCACCACATCCTCACTTGAATCACTTCACCAGTAGCAATCATACTGCCAACGTTTACATCACCAGGTGGCTAGCCCTGCTACCGTTTTGTTTTAGGTTACTGCACCAGTTTACCTATTCCTTTACAGGTGTATAAAAGTTGCAGCCATGCTTGCAGCAAAAAAACGCAAGGGTACAGAGCCGAGTCCAGCATTTACCTCAGTTTATGTATCTTCTTGTCAGCCTTCTTCAAATCAGTTCCCTTCCCGATTCCCGAAAAAGAAAGTAACTGGCAAGCAAGTTGAAACAACTGCTCTTTCTTTTCCACACTCTGGCTGCAGTGCAAGCCCTTAGCCAAGGCCCAAGACAAAAAATATAAATAAAGTTGTTTATTAACTTTTTTACAAGCACAAGCACCACCAACGAGTACGACAACACTGGTATGATCCACTGATTAATCCAATAGTCCCAGACAAGAAGTCAAGTACAATACTACTGTGCTACTGATTGTTTCTCGCTATCTTTTTTGAGAAGAGAGCGAGAACCAATCAATAGCAATCCAGCCATCCATGTTGCATACATGCCTGCAGACATGGCAGTCTGAACCCCCTTCTAACTTACGGTGCAGTTAAACTGCATAGACTTCTAGGCATCATACTGATGCTTTTTCTTTAATCTGGACTGCTTTTGTCAGCAGACAGATAGTAGATACTATGCGTTCTTAAATAAAAGAAATAAAAAAAACCCAGAACTCGACGAGCATGAGCAGTTCAAGTTCTGGGACTTTGCAGACTCATCGTACTGTGTTAACACACACAAACACGGAATATATATATATATATATATATATATATATATATATATATATATATATATATATATATATATATATATATATATATATCTATATATATATATACATATATATATATATATATATATATATATATATATATTTTTTTTTTTATGGCAAGTGTCAAATACACTTCCAGCTTTTTCCTGGTAGGGCTGCAGTCCTGCAGTCCGATAGCACAAGCTGCCCTACCACCAAGATAACATTACTGGGGTATGTCCCTGTGTGCCATGACACATTTTGCTGTATGTTCCAATACCCACCACTGCAGTCTACTGTGGTGTGTCCCCTACAGGAATACTCCCACTGATATGTCATACGGCCACTGCCAGACAATTAACAGAGTGCTATTACAGCAACTATATGGGGACAGTCTAGCAACACCAGTGTGCCACAATGACAGAAAACAATGCAAACCTGCTGTAGTATATGTTCCCTGTAGGCAGCATACCTCTCAACTATACAGACGTTTGTAGAATGTCAGGATGTTTGCCTCATAGTTTTGGTCATTGTCACACAAACTTGTTATGCTATGTTAAGCATAGCCGTCAGCCAAACAGAGACGTATGTCAACAGAAATGGGGACTTAGAGTACATCAGGGATATTCAGGGACACTTTTAAAATGTTAGAACTATGTATATGAGACAGTGACTGAATGAGGGAGCTGAATTACAGTACATTGTTTGATGTTACAGGACTCTAAATCCTTACTCATTGTCACAATGTATTATGTGTAATCTAGTAGCTTTCCTACAATGGCCAACTGTCATAGGAGGGATTGACTCGGACAATGCTGAGATGTGATTGAAAATCAGGGACAGTTGAGAGGCATGTCTGTAGGTGTAGGAGTATCACTGACATGTCATTACCATAGATCTAAGACAGGCTTACAGTTCTTATCTCTATTCCCCATACCTCCATCCGCCTATCTGCATCCTGTTATATGGAAAAATCTATTACATACCTGGTGGAGTGCAATACTCCTTTTTGACCTTTGCTTCTGGTAATTGTTTGGAAATATGCTCTGCGTGTGAGTTAAATGTCATACAGACATGTTCTCCATAAGCAGCTGCTTGCCTTTTTAAGGTACTGCTATTTACCAGGTAATTGTCTCTGCACCATTCTGTGGCTTAGAATTGCTTATTGTGGCCAAAACAGCTACATTGCACTATCATTGGCCAATGACGTGCTACCACAGTGAAATATATAAAGCCTTCATGTAGACCTGGGCCCCCTTCTTAGTTGTTAAGATAGACATTACTGAAGTGAGGAGAGTACAGCATTGCAGAGGGTAGGTACCATAACTGCCAACTGTACAGATTTATGGAGTATGTCAAAAGTTTCACCTAATATGTGTAGTCAGTGTCCCATGACATTGTGGTCATCTGGCAGTTCACTGGCAAACATTGTGGGTTGACATCAGTAAGGAAAGAGACACACTTGAATGTCTGACTTCATACCCATCAGAATATGTGTGCTAATGCAATAGCTGTTAGTCTATCAACCTACTATCTTTGTAGGGGCAAACTGTTACACATGTCCCAATATCTGTGGGCCTTAGCCCCCCCATTACATTTGGTTATGTCAAGATCGCTTGCTCTAGGGGGATGGGAGGTATGGTAGGTCTGTAGCTGCTACTTTTACATACAGCTGTGTATGCTATAGGCTGCAGCTGCTGCTGCTGCAGCAGCATAGCACACATAGGGGGGAGTGTTGTTACTTTTGAGGACAGCAAGCTGTACATGTAACTGTGGCAGTTGTGGCAGCCTTGTCTTTATGGCACAGCCAGGGCAAGGGTACCATGTACAGTCCGATCAAGGCATGCGATTAAGGTACATCTGTTATGCAACAGTGCCAATAACAGAGTAGTAGGCAATATATACTTAGACTATATGGAGTGTGGTCCTACCGGCAGGCCTCTGACTTGCAAAACTGGGTAGGAGTTCATTAACTAGCAGTAACCTGTGAGGATTAGGATTGCATGACTCAGTCATTACTTGCTGTCTTCACAATAATGTAATTGAACTGCAGCAAAAAACTGGATTTGAACCCAGGACTGTGTGTGGCAAAATGCACTACATGTAAGGCATTTAACAGACTGCACTAATGAGTCACTGCAAAATCTTGTGTATTTGCAAGATATACGTGCACATATACAGGCTGTGACTAACATTTCTACATCCTTCGGTATGTGGATAGCTGTATTTGTGCACCAAGGTCTCAGTTGTACATGTATTTTGCCATTGCTGCCTTAGCAGGTGTCTTTCCACTAGTTCCTGATAAATGAGCACATACACCTGCTATCACAGGCCTCACTTACATCCATTATTATGTCTTTGACTGTCTACTGGTGTATTATTGCACCAGATTCCAAGGTACACTCCCATTTTTCCCATTACTTTTTATTTCACTTACATGCCTAATGACTGCAAGTGGCAATCACTATTTTTTGCTGGAAACACCTGTTTTAAGCCAGATCTGTGTGGTGTGGTGGGTTAATGTAGTGGGCTGTAGGTAAGAGTGTCCTGAGTCTGAAACTTGTCAGAGGTGTTTATTTTGTACATGTGTCTAACAATGTAATAAACACATTTAATCATTAAAGCTCATTTAAGCTTAGCTAAGTGAAGCAGTACGGTGCACTGCTTCACCTAGTGCTGCGCAAACCTGGGCTAAAAAATAAGGAAAAGAAAAAGGGGGGTGATAGGAAAGTGGTGAAATTGGAGCAAGCAGGGGGAAAAATATAACAAAAGGCAATTAGTGATGTGCAGGAAGGGTGTAGGAAAGAACCATAGCTATCCATAGCTTGTACAGCAACAGCTGTGCATTTTAACAGATTATGTAAATGAATTTAGACTCCCAAACCCCAGAGAGAGGGGTGAGGACAACATAACTGTGTTGTCAAGCCAATTAAACTAGGTTACTGGTCTCCAGTGGACACGTGTGACATGGAGAGCTATGTATGGGGCGATATTGTTTTTGGGACAGGTGTCCATTTTTTTTATGGTGAGAGTGGAGTATAGGGGGGACATAGGTACATGTGGGGAGGTAAGTTGGGTAGGAGGGGATGCAATTGCAGACAGACAAGGCAGACAAGACAGCAGACAGGGGTGGTGTGTGACACATGAGGGGATAAACACCTTGGATTGGGAGGGTGTTGTGGAATTTGAGTTGCACTAACCTCCAGACAGGAGCAGCATGACTCACATCCTCACCCATTGGACAGTCAACACTGCTCTTTCACTACTCCAAGGGTGGCTGTGCTGGAGGCTGGGTGCCAGGGTGAGCCTGCCTCACTAGGTCGGCCAACGTGTTCTCAACCTCACGCAGGTGGTGTGCATAGCTCCAGTGAACAAGTTGATCCTAGGTAACTGCAGCCCTACTGCCACCACTCCCAGGGGGAGGCTGGGCCCTGTCCCCTGAGGCAGTTCCACCCAATGCTGTAGGTGGTGCAGGGGCAGCAGAGGGGGCATTACTGGCATGGGTCCCAGAAGTGCTAGGACCCGGTGCCACAGCCAGTTGAGGCAAGGTAGGCAGATCACCAGGAACTGGCCTACCTTGAAGTGCTGTGGTAATGGAGGTAAAGCAATACGTATAGGCTAGTTACTAACAAAAATTGTTAGTAATAACAGCATGGCAGAACATTGAAAATAACACCATTAGATATCAATGAATATTATGTGATACACAACAATAAATAACAGAACAGTCAGTATAATAGCATGCCAGTAACAGTTATAGCATAAGGCCAAAAACATTGGTAATTTAACAATATATGTTAATATGCAGCCATTATAATACATAATAGTAAAGCACATACCCCGAAAACAGTTAATATAATAACCGATGTTAATAATACAGTGAGTACAAGTCTCCTGTAACTGATGTAGCACATACATACCTCTCAAGCTATATGCATGGGACACTATGGGCCACATGGTAACAACTGTGGGTACACACCTACACAGAACACTTGCACATCAGGTGGACCTATATAACTGCCAATGTGTTCTGTGGGCTGAAATGGTGATACTTTGCAATCTAGGTACTCATTGCCATGGTATTCCTGTAACAGGTGACTATACACTATTAATTACATAATGTGAAATCATGACAATTGAGAGGCATGTATGTGTACAGTACATACACTAAACAGCAGTCATGCCTTGGTAGGTAGGCATGGGAATAGAACCCAGTAGTAGTGACTCTTGGCATACAGCCATACCAGGATTACACATATTATGTCTGACTGCACATTGCTGATTTTTCACATTCTTGCTAATGATTTTAACAATCTGGGAGATCTAAACATAATTATCAACTCATAATATGGGCTACCTCACCCATTAACCAGTAGCTAACATGGAGAGAGAATCTGTGAGGAATAAGTGACTACTACTGTAATATTTAGTGCTACATAGCACTGGATTTGAACCCTCATCTGTGTGTGGCAAAATGTACTATATACAGAGCATTTAACAAATTGAGCTACTGAGTCATTGCTGATTACTGACTGACTGATATTTGCTTAGAGCTTACCTGGACCCAAAATATGACCTAGCAGTACTACTACAGTGTTATACTAAACTGCAGTGACAGTTGAACACATATGCATGAAATACAAGAATAACACAGATAGTAGGTACGCTATATATCAGTATAAACAATGCTGGAGTACACACTTTATTGTTAGTGGGTTGAAATATCTGTGAAGTCAACAAACTATATCAGATCATGGAGTGGCTACCCCACCCATATACCTTGATTACTTGATGTTTGTAGATGACAGAGCATTATGTGAACAATAGTGGCCTAGAGACAGCCTTAAACGGTACTATATGTGTTAAACAATACAATTGGCAGCCATTAGATTTGCTTTTTACATCTATTACAGTGTTATACTTGACTGCAGCACCTTAACTTACAGCCTGAATGCATACAGCTCTACTGCAATGGTTACAAGAAGACAATCCTGATGTACACCATTTTCCTTGGTGTTATTGGTATTGTTTCATGTTCTTATTGCAGAACAGTTGGCATTGTTTATTTCTTGCACTACAGCTCTAATTCCACATTTATTGCACTACAGACTTTATTGTATACACTTTAATGCAGTTAATGGTATTATTTCATGTTTTCATTGCACAACAGGTGGCATTATTCATTTCTTACAAAACAGCTCTAATTCCACACTTATTTCACTACAGTTAGCATAATACATCCATACTCACCACACTCAATGGACAAGCTGGCCATTTGCCTAGCATGTGACTTGACATGGCGAGCCCTCTCTTCTGTAGCTGTTGGGAGAGAAGCACACCATTATGCATACCAGTTTTGCAGACATTCAGATTAGATATTGGTGAAGCAGAGGTAAAATTACTTACACACTTGTGGGACATTCCCTGCCCAAGCTTCTTGGACCCAGGTGTCCAAGAGTTCCCCCTTTTATCATTTCAGGTTGTCATGGTGGTGGTGACACTGCTCACCTTTGGGGAGGATACCAGTAACACTGGTGATTTCTCTGGCCATCTGTTCCTAGGTCTCCACCTTACACTCTGAGCCCTGGAAACTTCACTGCACCAGGCGGTTATCAGGGTCTTTAACTAGGAGTCCAACTATGACACTAGACTCTAGAATGCCCCAATACTGCATCTGAAAGCACCTTCTCCAACAACAGTCATAGTACCCTTCAGAGACAGTATTCCAATTGATTCTGCTGTATTCCCACCTATTGGGCTTAATATAGTCTGTTTTCCTGCCATTACACATCATTGGGCAACATTCAAAAAAACTGCATCACTTAGCACCACTCAAACCAGAGTAGCTGAGCTAAGAAGTATGAAAACTCACAGAACTGTAGTCTTAGTGGAGCTTAGTAGTGCACAAACCAGCTGAGCAGATTCAAGCAGTACATAAACATTGGCAGCCATTATCATGTTTATGCAGCACTAAACAGGTCTCAGCATAGCTTAGCAAAGCTCAGTGGAGCCATATTTTAAATTAGTCTGCAAAATGTGTATATTAAAATTAAATACTTATTTCTCTTCCATGTATTTAAACCATGGACCTACTACACTTGGAGCTGTGACTCTACCCATTAAGCTATGAGGATATTCAGACATCAGGTGTAACTTTACATATAACACTGAGCAATCTATAAGCAGTGCTGAGCATTGCGCTGCACCACACAAACACGCTCAGATATGGTTAAACATACATTTAAATAAATAATTAAATACATTTGGTTTCTACTTTTAGATGTCTGACAGTTGTCTGCTATCTTATCTGTGGGCACTGCATAGCATTGCTGCGCTAACATGCATTTTTATTGGGAAAAAAATGAACATAAAACAAAAGGACAGTCCAGGTAGTCTCTTACTCATCTGAGGACACATTTGGCACTACACCTCTCCCTACACTGATTCATTAACCGTGTTCCTTGGCCCTCCCTCAGCAATGCGGCATCATTAATATGCATGGCTCACTGCTGAGGGGGAACCATTTACACAGACATGGTAACATTCCATGTAGGCTCTACACTGTGCCTACATGGATTTTATTAAATCCTGGGGAGAATTTTATATAGCATATATCAGAATGTGAGATAGTTTAAAAGTAAAAAAGACAGCTAGGTGAACAAGACCCAGGATAAAAAAGTATCCAGTCCTAATAGGCACACTACTGCCAAGAGTGGAAAAATTACAATGTAGAATCCTCAAGAATCGGAAACATTCCTACAATGAAGTTAGGCCAGGATCACGGGGAGAATGCCCCCCCCCCCATTGTAGAAGGAAGTAGTAGTCCACAAAAAACACAAACTGACATGCCAAAAAAAGAGCCATAAAGGTGAAAGAGTGAAATTACTTGCGAATAAGAGAAATTATGTATTATTATTAGTATTATGCAAGAAACCCAGCATTTCCAGAAAAATGGTATATAGGCCAAATGTATATAGTTGTAGTATATATTTTTCACTCTTCTTTTCTGTTTGAAAATTGTATCCATGATGTTCATATTACTGTTAAAATTATTATTTTCTTACTTCAATAAAACATTTGATCAAAAGAAAAAAAAAAAGAAACTTCAGGCTGTTTGGAAAAAGAATCAATGGAGGAAGTGCAAAAATATAAAGAATAAAACCTAGAAAATTTTGAAAGGTATAAAAAATAAACATGGACATGGAAAACAGAGACATCTGATATGGTGCAATATTTATGCAAAGGGAAAGTAAAACTAATAAATACAAAAAAGAAGCACCAAAGATAATTGAAGAAAAATACAGGCAAAGGTGTCCAGATATGGAAAATTTCACAATACAAAAAAGAAAACAAAGAGAGAAAGTAAAAAAGAGGATTAGTAATGGAAAAGTTAAAGAAATAGAAACTAAAGTTAAGGATTAGCTGCAAAGTAAAGGATTTAGCATAGAAAATCCAACTCTGGTAACTTCACAGCATGATAGACCAAGGATACTCCAAATTAAGAAGAGGTGGAAGTGGAAGCATCTGATCATTTGCCACTTGAAGATACTCTGGAGCCTTCAGTAAGAAATCAGTACAAAAGTTCAGCTGAAGTTGCACAGCAAGGGTATGAGCAGTGGCAACTGTGACATAGTCAATGTTGTGGAGTGATAGGCCAGTGAGTTCCCATGTGAAAGAGCAATGGATGGCGCAGGATGCAGCTGAAGAGAATGTCACAGGAAGATGTTCAGGAACTTTCTGTAGAATGCCAATAGGAAATGGAGAACAAAGAATGGGCCCTTAGTATAGAAGAAAATGTTCTAAGGGAAGAGTTAGTTTATTTAGTTTATTTAATAGAGATAGAGATGGATAGACATATTGAGATCAATGCAAGAAATAGATTATAGAAAGCCAGTAAGACCCAAAATGTTAGAAGTCTAATAAAACAAATGAACACAATAATAAAGACTATTAATAAAAATTCATGTGATATAACAGAAGTAAATAGGATGTATTACTGTGCAGCCAAATTAATAACAGATAAATTCTTACCACAGAAATACAGGGCAGTAAGGGAAAGGAAGAAATCAAATCCCATCATGGAGGTATCGACTAGAGGAAACTATAAAGCAATTAAGACAATAATTGTCAGTGTTTGAAGAGCATAGAAGAGAGAACTCATCAACAAAAATACTGAGAAAGATATACATGATAAAAGTATGAGAACAGACCAGGATCTTGTATTTACTCTTGCAAACAATAAACTAAAGGTATCAGCATAGATAGAAACCCATGGAAGATATGCAGATAAATACAAAGGAAAAGAACAAAATTAACAGTTTTCTAGAGAACTGGGAAACACGGCAAAGTGAATAGAAACACCACCAAAGAAATCATATTTTGGAGAAATATTTGTGCAGAACCTAACAAAGATGCAGAATGGACATACGTAAAAGAAACAGTAAGAAGTTTAAAATTTACAAGATATGAAAACAGGATGAAGTAACGGGCAGAAAATTTGAAACAAAATTAAGAAAGACTCCTAACTGGAAAGCTTCAGGCCTAGATGCAGAACCCAACTTCTGGCTAAAAGTATTAACATCTTTACACAGAGATTTAACCCATAAGAGCTACTTATATGCATAACCTGAACATACATCAACCTACTTAACAGGAAAAACAATTATCCTCTTTAAAAGTGAACCTGCAAGCTATCCTAGAAACTACAGTATTGACCAATAACTTGGCTTCTGAAGATGTATAAACTATATACTGGAATTGATACTGACAGTTTATAGTCATTTAGAAGAAATCTCAATCATGCTAATAGAACAAAAGGGTAATAAAAGAAAGACATAAGGAACAAAGGATCATTTGTTAAATAAACTCATAATGGAGAACTGTAAAATAGGAAAGAATCTAAGTATGGCATGGAGTGTTTACAAAAATGCATTTGATAGCATCCCACATTAATGGATAAAGGAATGCTTACAGATGTAGAAGATATACCCTACATTGATCAATTACATTACAGTGACCATGAAACAGTGTAAAACCACTGTGCAGCTAAACCCATGATAAAGGATACATTGTCATCCCAAGGATAACAAATCATAGTTGGGTATTCCGAGGTGACTGTCATTGCTGCTCTTTTGTCTTGCCCTTAACCCATTAAGCTGTCTAGTTAACAGATTAGGTCAGGGCTACAATTTAGCTCTCAGAAAACAAAAAAGTGGAAAGACTTTGTGGATGATTTAAAACTGCATAGTTCATCAGATGAGGAGCTGAAAGCACAACTCTAAGTGGTCAAGACTTTCTCAGATGATATAAAAATGTCATTTGACCTTGATAAATGTGCAAAAGCAACCTTTAAAGCAGTAAATCTACAGCACCAAGAAAATATTAGTCTGGGACAGGAATATGATGTAAATGAACTTGAGCAGGAGGGAATGAATCAATATTTGGGAACCGATGAAGGATTTACAATAAAACATGAACAAATGCAAACAAAACTCAATACGGAATATTTTACAATTCTAAAATTAATAATGAAAACATTTCTGACATTTAGGAACAAAGTCCAAGCTGTAAACCAATTTGCTGTTCCTGTTTTAACTTGTTTGGAGGTGACTGACTGGCCCCAAAAATGTTGGATCAGTTGGACAGGAAAACAAGAAATTTGCTTCAAACCTATCAAATGATAAATGAAAATCAGTATATACCAATATTATATATTTTAAACTCTGAAAGAGGTGTACACCTCCTCAAAATTGGTTACATAGATAAATCTGTAGTCATGGGACTGCAGACATTTGCTGACCTCATCAGATCCAAACATAATGAAAGTTTTACAGCATGAGGAGAAGAAGTCTAAGTAAACACCTCTGCTTAGTTTAGCAGAAGCATTCTAGTGTCAAGCAAGAATGGAAATAGATAGACAAAAATCAGACCGCAACTGAATGGGTCAAAAACAAAACGAAGGATATAAGAAGATCAGATGAGAAGGAAAGAAATGTGAAAAAGCCATAAATATAATGGCAAGTATACAGATCTCCTGGAACAACCTCATGTTGATCAGGATTTAATGCAGGGATGGCAAAGGAGAGGTGAGCTGAAACCAAAGGATGAAAGCTTGCTAATGCCCAGGCCAGGATAGTGGGCAACATGCACATTGGTTTACAAAGTCCATTGAACATGTGGGAGAAACAGACAAATGTCGCTTCTGTGACAAAGAATAAGAAACAGTTGCATACCTTGTTGCTGCGTATGATATAATTATGGCAGAAGGCCTTTACAATAAAAGGCACAGTAATGTGGCAAAACTGTTGCACTGGAGTTTTTGCAAATAATACAGAAGTAGCTGAGAAGCATTGGAAACATGAACAACAAAGCATTATAGAGAATGATGAAGTGTATATTACATGGGATCACCCATTAGCAACAAATCAAAAAATAGGTGATAGAAAACCAGCTGTAGTAGTCCATGAAAAAAAGACAAAAGTAACATTGCTCATTGAAATTGCTACACCTAATGATTACAGTGTTTCACATACAGATAGACACAAAGTCATAAAATATCAAGATTTGCAGGCAGAAATGAGAGCAATGTGGCAAGAAAGATACCCAGGCAGTTCCAATAGTAGGCAGACGAGTAGATCTAATAAAGACTCTACTGTCGTATTTAGATATACTTCAGTGGTGGTGCTGCGGTAGCATTGTCGTCTCACAGTAAGACATTGTCCGGTTCGATTTTCAGCTAGAGCGTCTTCTGTGTGGAAACGTGTGAATGGGTGTACCTTCATTGAAGGTTGTGCATCAGGGCTGGCAACTCGGCATGTAAAAATCTACTGCCAATCATTAGCGGACCGGAGTTCTGCTGTGGCAACCCCTAACCGGGAAAAGCCGAAAGACACAGCAATGCTACCAATACATGTAACTCCATATGAATTTCAGGAGTAGTCAGTTCTGGGCACATTGCAGGTGCTGCAAAGTGCACATTTGGCTAACATTAAAGATTGACTCAATACAAATTTATTCAACTTTATACCCTGACTTAGGTATGGGGACCATTCCTGTCATGATGTTAAAAACCCAAAAGAATTGGAGAAATAAATCTGGGCAAAGCCTTACAAACTTAAGATGGTTAACAGATGGTACTAATAGCTCGTCTTCTTAAACATTATTTTACTTCAAAGGACAAACTGCATGCATGTTTCGGAGGAAAGGTCTGCAGTCAGCCATATATCTGAATTATATCAAAGCAGGGTCAAATTAGAACCTGACATAGTCCTTTATATATTGATGTAATGAAAAATATAGGCTTGAGAGGAAGTGTTTAGCAGTATAACAACCTCACTGTTATTTGTCCTTTTATTTCTTTTGTCCTTTTTAATGAAGCCAGAAGAAAATCCTAGTGACTATAGTGGTATCCTTATCACAATTCTCCCCACTGAATATGGTTTCTCCATCCTATAGAGCCATCGTCTACAGTAAACCATTAGAAGAAGGTCTGTGATAATTGGTGCATGAGAAAATCAGCTATTTGATACAGTCCTAAATGCATTATTTGACACCAGTCCCTAACTGTGCCTGTAAGTGAACACATACAGCACCAAAGAATTACAACTAGAAAACTTGACATCCCTTTCTAACCCAGAGTTCGCTGCTGTCTGTCAAGTTCAAAATACCCTTCTGCATTTGCTTGCATCTCCATTAACAGCATACCTCTTAAATGTCCTTGATTTTGTCTCATATTTTTGCCCAGTCTCAGGTGGAAATTTTAATTTCTGGTAAATCACTTAGGATTGTAGTCAATCAATGATGTCAGACAGTAGATTTTCATACTTACTGTTCAGAAAAAATGAATGTTGGTGTAAACCCTGCCGTATTTACTTTTTAAGTGACTTTGAGTCATATTTAAGAATCATCCCTGATTTTGAGCTTTTGTCTGCACTCCATTATTAATGGCTTAGTCCCCAATTCTTGACCAAAGAAGTTGAGAGCTTTGATTACTTGTCTTATTCCAAAGTAACATGTTACCCTTTTTGTATTTTTTGACACTATGGAGACCTTGATTTTTTTAATAATCCTTGTCTTTCCTTCTGGAGCTTAAGATGTAATTAGATGTAAATAATAAGATGTAGAACATACGTTCAAGTTTAAAGCCATAGACCAGGTTATAACAGATATTATACCATGACCCCCCCCCAAAACGTGCACGCTGATTGGCCAACGTGCACATTGTAAATCGAGTTATACTAATGGAAAAAGATCCGGTCGCCCGGACTTTTTTCCATTCGTATAACTCTACTTTTAAAACACTGTCTCGCTATGTTAAATGGGTTTAACATAGCAAGACAGTTTTAAAATAAGCAACGGACATCTCCGTTGCTTATTTTAAAACTGTCTCGCTATGTTAAACCCATTTAACATAGTGAAACAGTAAAAAAGCAACAGAGATCTTGCTTTCTCCGTTGCTTTTGCCCACAGCTCTGATGTACTGCGCAGGCGCGCAGTACATCAGAACTGCCGCAGATGCCAGACATCTGCAGAAGGGCAGTAAACAGGCATTATACTATGCCATTATTTAAGAAAAGTAATGGTTTCTTTTCTTAAATAATGTCATGGTATAATAGCAATAACCCACTTCTGGGTGTGGGTAATGCTGTATTTACCCACGGTTGGCTTTGTTTGGTCCCTCGGGCTTCGCCCTCGGTACCAAACCACGCCAACCGTGGGTAAATCCAGCATTACCCACACCCAGGCGTGGGTTATTGCTATATTAGAGGAGGACCAGACTCCCTTATTTTAGAAGGACTTGAACTTAAGTGGCAGTTACGTACAAATGCATGCCAATATCCTGGTATAAATGAAATTTGTTCTGATTTATGTATTTTAAAGCTAAAAAGTATAAGTAGATAATGTTTGTTTTTAATAGGGACATTTTTCACACTAAGCACATATATAAACAGCATAAAATGTTTCTTATTCATACAACAGAAGTTTATTAGAACAACAATTATATACATTTGGATAACTTTTGAAAAGAAAGGATAGTAAGGAGGTAACCTGTGCAAAGGAAGGAATGGTAATTGGTTCAGAGTGAAACATGATGTAAATGGAGTGAATTTTAAACTCAGTTTAAAGTTGTATTATTTTATCTGAAGAAGTTATTGCAATCTGCAGGACGAAAAACGCTTCATTAAACAGTTGGTTGGTACTTTGTGGATTTATTTGGTGGAGTTTTTACTTCAAGCTATTACTGTCTGGATTTAACTGTGGACCCTGTAGCTGTTTGTTTCATTTAGGAATAGTTGGCGCTGTCCTGGTTTTTGGTCAAACCATTATCAATGAGCTTAGGCGATTTGCAGTTGTTAAAGTATTCATACCGCCATTTAACATTTGCTGTTCCGATACTTCTTTATTAGTTGTATTCCATTAGCATTGCTAATAACATGCCAAAGTCTGTCAGAAGTAGAACTAGGGGCCATCACATTCCCAGTACAGCCACTAGTCCCTACAGAGCTGCACCTCATCTCACTTTTTTACTCTGACTCCCCTGTGGCCATCAACCCCCTTATCCCCTGTTAAGCCATTTCTTGCCCCCAACAGCAGCAGAGGAGACAGACAAATGAATTTGGGACTGGGGGTGGTGTCAGTTATTCAGCAGGGAATGTGCTCATAACACTTCCCTCCATTAGGTGGGAAATCATGGTGCAATATCTACTCTGCTGTTCCCAGTTCAACTAGTTGTTTATGCTTCCCAAATTTCAACAGGAGCTACAGTATCTGGCTTTCCAGTAGGTAAAGTTCCCGTGGGACTCTGCAATCACCTTGTCTAGGAATGGCAGGCTTGTGCTAGCTAATAGTCTCTCCCTTCTGTAAACAGCTTCTCCAGTACCCAGTTTTCTACCAGAGTTCAGGTCATCTAGACATAGTTAGGGCTCCATCCCTCTATCAGTGAGTTAGCTCTCCCCCTTCCTGAGATCTAACCCATGTCTACTTACTTCAAGCAATTTTGTAGCTTTTTAGTCCCTTGCATACTATTAGTTCTGGCAACACACTATAGGTCTCTCAACCTGTTCTATGAAGTATTCTCAAACAGAATAGAGCAATCAAAGTGTGAGACATTATAGCAACTAGGCCCAATGCATGCCATAAGGGTGTATTCTAAGCCTTCTAATAGCAACTCTGCTTCTAGTTTGGAATAGTAGCCTGAGTCCTGGAGGAGGTGGCCATGGAGACAGAAGTGTGATAAAACTGTGCTTGTTTGCCTGTCTCTGTTAGGAGGATTGGGGAGGATGACTGCCATATAGACTCAAGAATCAGTGTTAAAGACTGGAGATTAACACATGTGCCTGTTTTCATGGGGCAGGACTGACTAAGGAGACATTTCTTGTAGACGTGGGAGATGCATGCTCACAGACTTTCACTTCATATTACATACTTTAGCCTCAAGCAAGCATGCAGAGAGGAAACACCTCAAGCAAGCATACACAAAGGAAACATTGGGGCTAAGTAAACACCAGTTCTCTCGCATATGATGGCAGTTCTGTCAGTCACTCAATCCCTTACACACAGAAAAACAAATGGGCCACAAGGTACTTAAATCTAGGAGGAAACAAATGCACCAGGACAGTATACAAGTCAAAAAACTGACAGTCGCGAGGAAATAGTAGAAGTGGAAAAAATTTTCAAGAAAGAGTCAGACACTGAACAAAGTCATCTACCCAAGACCAAACATGACAAGTTTGATTAACCAAAAAGTGTTCATTTGTAACACTGCTCTTTGCAACTGATAAAACAACAAAACTGCCACATTCTCCAAAATGCAAGTGCTTTATGTTTTAGGTTTATTCTCCTATAATGAAAAAATAGCTTTAATACTAGCAATGCATCTCCCAAGGGAATAGAAATGTTGCTGCATAAGTTGGCAAAAGCCAGTTGGGGAAGGAGAGAAGAATTACCATCTGTCATCCTGAAAGACAGTCTCATGACATAAGCCAGTTCTAATTTATCAAAACCAAGTTCATCCTGTGCTCTTCAAAGCCAAAAATGAAGAAAAGGCAAATACTTCTGCTTTACTATGAAATGGTCACGTTTGCAGTCTTAAGCCATTAAACAGTACCATGTCAGACAAGTCCCACATGAAAGATCAGTGTGCATCTAATCAAAACACACTTGACAATGACGATAGACTGACAGCACACATCACTTAATGACCACCCACAAACATTTGTCATATTTATGCACTCAGGCAGAAAAGCAGCCCTCCTCACTTCCACCTCTTATATGACGTCACGCTCCTAAACCTGCTGAACTTGCATACGACTCATGGTTGTATAACAGTGGGGAAAAGTGTGCATAGTGAGCTCAGAGAGTGATCATACCTTTGGGGTCACGCACAATGATTCCAGGCTAGTTAGCTATCCAACCTTCACACCCAGCTTTGTGCTGTAAAGGGGAAAAAAAGCATATGTTCCAGATGACCAGCTTATGATTAGTGGGTTTGGCATTGGAACAACCAAACAGGTGAGGGATGAAATAAGCCCTAACCTGGGGGCGTGTGTGTGTGTGCATGTGTGTGCGTGTGCGTGTGTGTGCGTGTGTGTGCGTGTGTGTGCGTGTGTGTGTGTGTGCGTGTGTGTGTGTGTGTGTGTGTGTGTCTGTCTGTATGTGTGTGTGTGTGTGTGTGTGTGTGTGTGTGTGTGTGTGTGTGTGTGTGTGTGTGTGTGTGTGTGTGTGTGTGTGTGCGTGTGTGTGTGTGTGTGTGTGTGTGTGTGTGTGTGTGTGTGTGTGTGTGTGTGTGTGTGTGTGTGTGCGCAGTTATTTCACCACATACAAGTACACATTGCAGGTGAAACAGCTGTAGCAAGAGACACTGGTTTAGTTTATCAAAATAATGACAACCCTCATTCGCATGTGAGTGGCTTTATTTACACGTAGGGTGATAGCAGAATAGGCTTTTACATTGACACAGGTGCCCACATCAGCGAACAAAGGGCTAGGGTTATGTCTTACATAAGAAAACTATCTGATGGCTGTGAGATGGAGATTCTGTGAGTTGGAGCTCACCATACATGGAATTGAGCTGACTGTGAAGAGCTGGTAGTTGCTAGGTAGCAGGGGTACAAAAAGAATAAAAAATGAAACATACTTAGCCTTGAGCCTAATAAATGGGGCTCAGAAAGTCACAGTTTGCCTAAGTTGTCCTCATTCACCTGTAGGAAAGCACACTAAATAAAATTAAATGTTGCTCCCATACTAACTACCTTATGCAAGTCTGGAAGTGGTTCAACATAATTAGCCAGGATCAGTGTTGGTGCGAGGTGCCTTAGTTTAGCAAGATCACTGCTGCCAACAGCTTCCCAAAATCTCCCATTTTCTGCAGCTTTAAACACTCGGTTTACACCAGCATGGCCAGAGCATTCTTTTTTCTTGAGGCACAAGCCTGCCAGATTTATTTACATATGTATCTATTTTCTAGGGGCAAAAAAGTCCCAACAGACCTAATTCAAAGGCATTACTTCACTGCCCCTTCCTCAGTAGCATCCTCCATGCCTGCAACAACAGTCCTCAAATTCCCCTGTGCTAGTGCTCCGTCACACCACACTATGCATGCATTATCTGTGATCAGAACTAAGACAAGTGAGGCTCCTGAGACACCTTCTACCCACTTATCTGATTATCTGTGGTTTGATGTAGTCTGACTCGTCCCATCTAATCTAAAGCAGCATCCATGTAGCCAAACCTAAACAGTACAAAAATGTTGTTGAAATAGTCTATTGAAAAAAATGCAAAATGATATTATCTACATATTCCCTTTTGTAACATGGAAATTATACTAGTCAGAAAATTTTATATCTTGTATGGGCATGGAAAAATAAGTCCTGGTGTTGCAGACATGATGCTACAGTTACAAATGTGTGGCAAAACTGCACTACATCACAAGAAAAAAAAGAGACTAAAGACATTATATCATGCATACTGTTCTTAACACTGATACAAAATGTGTCACTAACATTAAACTAGTCAATACCAGTAATCCAGACATGCATTCATACCTTCATTAGTTGTGGTCAGAGCTGGTCCTGAATGCTATAAGAGCTTTTTCTAAGATGATTTAGCACACCTACTGTACTACAAAATGATATGCAAATACAAGTCTTTCTAGTTACAACTGTCTAATTACATAATGCACTGAAAGACTTTGTTCCAGTGAGACTCCTTTACAACATGGCATCCTGCTTTGAAACCTCTTTTTTATGCAAATACCTGTTTAAACGTAATGCTTGATGTAAAGTAGAATAAACAAAGACGCTTCTGTCAGGGATATTATGTGGTCAATAAAATGAGATTTTGTAGCATCTGCCTTTACTAACCACCAAATTTAATAGCACACACATGCATGAATGAGAAAACCTGAATATGCAGAGCACTTATAGGCTCATAGGTTGGTACTAGGCTGTCGGCCCTAGGGCCTATGCAAGCCTAGCCATAACAATTCCCTGGATATTTCTTCCCACAATATTTACTTCTCCAGGCCCCTGTCTAGCAGGGTGACTGACATGATCTCCGGGGTGAATTTCCTATCTCCCATCCAATCATCAAAGTTCCTTTTGAAGAGGGCCAAAGAGGCGCTCTGCTTGATATGTATGGGCAGTCTATTCCAAAGTATGGGGAGTCTCTGGGTCAGGAACCTATACTTATTGACAACATACAAGTGCTGCACTTTTAGCACTCGTGCTGTAGCGGGTCAGGACTGACATACACCTGTTTTATCCTGTTACGTCTCCTTTCTCAGGCAGCTAATGTCATTACTGACAATGACTTGTAAATTTTTTCTGAGAAGCTCTGGGTCACTGTCTGGTTTTCTTTTATCTTTATTGCTGTTATTCGTTACCTATTATTGTAGCTTTTCTTCTTGATGAAAAAGCTGTGTTATAATGTTGTATGTTGGAAGAAAACAATTTCCATGACCCTGAAAAGGATAAATCATCTGAGGATTAAGAATGAGCCAAGATATTAAAATGAAAATGCATGAATGGTTAAAAAATAGCACATTTCACTTTTAATAACTAAAAAGCAATAAAAGTGTAAGAGGTAAGCGCATTCATTCCATATATAGAAGTTCATCAGACCAAGTTGTAACCATTTAAAATACATTAAATATATTAATTAAAATTGCATAACTGTCTGCATCTAATCAGTTAAACATTTCCTCTTCAGAACAATTTTATATTTCTCCCTTTCATTCATTCCTGGAGAACTGCAAGCATTTAATCTCACCTGCCAGCAATATTCTTTCCTGTCTAACTCATCTTCTGCTTCTAGCCTAAAATCATAATTTATCACCTGATCAATTACTGAAAATTTGAAACTCACTTTATTTATCTCATTCCTATGCTTCTGCCTTACATGTTTTGCTAAACCATTATGCATGTACTCATTTAGAATAATCTCCCTCAGCACGTTTGGCTTAAAGGGAGAGCTAGCCCTTTACCTTGTAAAAATCACAACAACAAAAAGACAATGGTGGTGAACTGCTAGGGCCTGTAGATCCAAGATTTATCCTAGTGAAAGTAACAGCCACTAAAAATAAAACATTCAAAGAGAAATATCTAGTCAGTCAAAGATGATGGCCCAAATGAAGCATGATTAGCTTCTCCAGAATTAAATAGATGCTCAGAGGTGAAACTGTGACCCATTTTGAGATGAAAACAGAAAAATACCTCCAAGAAATGCCTCACAGACCTTAATATAGCCAAAAGCAGACTCTTCTAGTCAGCATCTAACTTACTGATAGTTGCTATATACACCTTTATAATGGAATAAACAAGTTCTGTGTACAAAAAGCTATTTTATCACATTATTTATTCATTAGACATATAGCACATTTCTACTGTTTTTCTATGTAGGCGTTTTTGCATGGTTAATACTAGAGACAACTTTATCAGAGAAGCTATGAGTATGTGTATCGCTGGACATGTGCCAAAAAGATGTTCATCTCTTAAGCATGAAAATCAAACATCCAGATGAGCTATAACTGAAAGATGTATACACAGATGTTGTTTCTGAAAGATGTATACATAGATGTTGTTTCTGAAAGACGTATACACAGATGTTGTTTCTGAAAGATGTATACACAGATGTTTCTGAAAGATGTATACACAGATGTTTCTGAAAGATGTATACACAGATGTTGTTTCTGAAAGACGTATACACAGATGTTGTTTCTGAAAGATGTATATGAAGATGACATCCAGATGAGCTATAACTGAAAGATGTATACACAGATGTTTTTTTCTAAGCTAAAGTCTCAATAGTGTAAGAAGGTGAGTACAGGAAATAATTTTCATCATTGCTAATTTCGATCTTTGCCAAAAGACAGCAATACAATTCACATTGGCTACAAACTGTTTTGACTTCTGAATGTATTAAATTATCAAAAGACATTGAAGAAAAGTTACGTGAAGATCATGAGTCCTTCTGGGCACCAACCCTTCCTGCTTTGGCCATTGGTTTGGGGGATTAAGAGAGCAGAAATGGATTGCAGCTCAGTCTAACCCATTTCAGAAGACTTAATCTTGTGTATATGTGAAGAACCATCAGATAAGCATGAAGACATAACAATTAAATGTATTTGACAAGGAGAAACAATCCCCTGAAATACTTGTAAACTAGCAAGAACTCATGGCACTGTTTAGCCACATTCTTAAACATTCTCTGTGCAGGGGGGGAGAAGTGTGTTCCTTGATGTCTGTTGATATATCACACAATGGCCCTGGATGGAAAGTACCTCCAAAGGGAGAGGATTCAGGAAAGCATTGAGGAAAAATAGAACTGCTCTCATCTCCAAGGCAGTGATATTCAAATGGGACTATGTGCATAACCAGGCTCCCTGCTTTGTCTGCCATCTTTAGTACCTCTGTAGTAATACTCTCAACAACTTCTGCAGAATTCTCATGTATAGTTGTCAGTGGCTCAACACATTGCACACCCTTCTTTTTATATGTAAGATTAGAAGGTTGTGGGTTTTATTTCCACCCCCTTATGTAGGGCAGCATAAGCAGCACTCCCTGGTATGCCATCCTTTGGGTGGGATGTTAAATGGGGGTCCTTTGGATGCATAGGTGCCAGAACCATAGGGCGAGGGGGAGGGAGCACCTCCCCCCACTTTTACAGCTGCAAGACCTGTAAGGACTCAAGCGTGCATTGCACGCTATTTAAACACAGAAGTGCGCTGAAACAACCACCTGATCTGCTGCTAGATCATCCACAGTAAGGAGAGGTTTTTTTAAGACCTGTAAGGACTCAAGCGTGCATTGCATGCTATTTAAACAGAAAAGTGTGCTGAAACAACCACCTGATCTGCTGCCAGATCATCCACAGTAAGGAGAGGTTTATTTAAGACCTGTAAGGATTCATGTGTGCGCTGCACGCTATTTGAACACAAAAGTGCACAGAAACAGCTATCTGATCTGCTGGCAGATCATTCACAGTAAAGAGAGGTTTATTTATGTGTTTCCCCCAAGGCTTTCTGTTTATTTATGTAAGTAGCTCATGCTTCATTGTTTATGTAAGTAGTTGCTGCTCCGTTGTTTATTTATGTAAGTAGCTGCTGCTCTGTTGTTTATTTATTTAAGTAGCTAGTGCTCCATTGTTTATTTATGTAAGTAGCCAGTGCTCCATTGTTTATTAAGTAGCTGTTGCTCCATTGTTTATTTATTTAAGTAGCTGGTGCTCCATTTATTTAATTCAAGTGTGTGTGTGTGTGTGTGTGTGTGTGTGTGTGTGTGTGTGTGTGTGTGTGTGTGTGTGTGTGTGTGTGTTTGCGTGTGTGCAAAATTCCCCAGTTACATTTAACTGGTGGTTAAAATTTCTGAGGCTCAAACCCTGTAGCTTAGGTACAAGAGCCTGCATTCTCGGGTCTATATTAGAACACCAAACATTTGAAATGTCGAGTGTTCTAATATCAACCCGTTTTTAGCGAATGCTGAAAATATTGAAGAAACAGAAAACCAAATTCTTTCCTAGGGAAAGAATTTGGTTGTCCGTTTCTGCTGCTTCGGTATTTTCAGCACTCTGGTGAAAAGTTACGGGTTGGGTTCAGGTAAGTGTGTGATTGTATGGACGTGTGGGTTAGGGTAGGTTAGGTGAGTTAGGGTTAGGGCGCGGGTGAGGTGACTGTGTGATAGCGACGGACCTTAGGGTTAGGGTTTGGGTTAAGGTAAGTGGATAGTTAGTGGTGCATGTATAGTTTAGTGTAGGGTTAGGTGTACGTGTTTAGGTGTATGTGTGTGGATTGCTGTTTGTTTGGTGTGCTTGTGTTGTGTGTATGTGGTTTGGAACAGCAAATTTTTTCCCTAGGAAAAAATTTGCTGTTCCGAATGTTCGATGTTTTGTATTTTCAATTGCTAGGGTTCGATATTAGAACACTCAACATTTTGAATGTTCGGTGTTCTAATATAGACCCACATTCTATACCCACACCACCACTTGTGATTCAGGGAGTTTAGTCCATACGTCTCAACTGTCTAGATTTTCACAAAATATTTGGCTCATACTTTTGGTCTGTTCCTCTTAAAATTTGTGTTTTTTGGCAAATCAGTGAGAATGGAATTCACTAAATAATGATAGCCCTTTAAGTTTCAGTCTTCCTACCTTTTTTGGAAACACATGGTAACACAAAACATTGTCTTCCTATCTTTTTTGGAAATGCATGGTAATACAAAACACTATTTTAGCAATTTTCTAAGATTATACAAGCAATATTTAAAATGTGTCCCTGGTTTTGGGCTTTTGCCTCCCCCCCAATAAATTTTGTCTTTTTCCAGATTTCTTCTGCTGTGAAATTGAGAGACTTATTTGTATCAAGTGGATGGTTCAGTGGTAGTGTTGTCACCTCCCAACAAGAGGCTCTCTGGTTTGATTCTTGGCTGGGGTGCATTCTGTGTGGAGTCTGTATGTCCGCTCTGTGGTTTTCTTCTGGGTGCTCCAGTTTCCTCCCATGTTACAAAAACATGTGTCTGGAGCATTCCTCCCTGGGCCTCTGCTGAAAATTGGCTTTGTTCACAGTTAGACTTTCCTATTAAATAAATACAAAATTTTACAAGGAGCTGAGAGCTTCAGGGGAAGAGAAGTTTAGTGCTGCTTATTCCAAATCTGTTTGCATTGTTAGTAGCACAACAGGTAGTAGCCCTACTTTTGATGCAGAAGGCTGTGGGTTCTACTCCCATAGCATGCAGATGGATCGCTGATACTGTACTGTGTTGTACTTTAATGGGAGTGGATGCTGCAGTCCTATGAATGTCCTCCTTTGGGGGAGTTACCTAGTAACTATGAACCCATTATCAGTTTGCCATCTATTCCACATTGTAAAATTACTAGCTTATCATTTTTTAATGTAGCATAGGCAATTTATTCTTCAAGGGCAACAGCCAATTTATTTGTAGATGAAATAATGAAATATAAAGTTGTTTCCTGGTAACAACCTCTTCATTAGTTACAGATCCCTTTAATGTGGAATTATTTAGATGACTTACTTCTTGCAGACATTTTGCATATTTACTGATATTGGTGGATTATAATGACAGAAGTTTGAGTGGCCTTTTATGGTTGAAATTTTCTGAAATGGGTAGTTTTGTCATTATTGATTCATACATTTAGTTTCATTGCTTACTAGAAGACTGTTCAAAACTACACATTTAAAACACATCTAACAACTGGTGCTGTATTATACAAGGAATATAATTTAATGTAATCAGGAAGGTGAATCAAAGAATGCATACATGTATGCATGGCCCTAAAAATGTGTTTGAAAACAGCCCAGAGGAAAGTGTGAAATGCTCAAAATCATTGGCAAATTTTAAGCTTTACTCTTGTTACCAAAGCAATGAATGAAGGTAAAACAGTTCACACTACATTACCTTGACCTGGCCAAGCCTTTTGACACAATCCCCTACTCAGGTGTAGTACAAAAGATGAATAATGTAGGAGCAAACACTTACATCACCAGCTGGATTGCCAGTTTACTCACAGGATGTAGGATATCAAAACAGGGGAAGAGACCAATCACCAGTGAGACTTTTTCTATTTTGCATATCCATCTCAAAAGTAAAAGGAAATACCAAAGGGCTTTGGTTGGGTAAGTTTGAGATGACTGCAAGCTAGGAGCAGTTATTGAATCCCCAAATGACTTAACCATCATGCAGGAAGATTTGTCCCAAATAATAACTGGTGTCAAAATCATGACAATACCCTCTGAGAACTGACCCAATTGTTTGGCATTAGGGAACTTGTGTGTATAGCGACCTAACCTTTGACCAGCATGTGCCCAGAGTCATAAGAAAGCCTTTCTATATTGCAAAGCTTATAAACAAATTGATTGTGACTAGATCTAGAGATGCTGTTGTCCCCTTTACAAAGCTCTCATTAGGTCAATCATTTTGTATAATGCCCACTTTGGCATATATCTGTCCAGCCCCATGAAACAATTGGAATACCTTCAGAGATACCTTACTAAAAGGATACAAGTCCTAAACAATAGGTCTTGCATGTACCACCTCAAATATTTATTACTACACTCAGTATCCTATAGAGTACTTAGAGGTGACATGGCTGGCATAAAAGGCATCCTCCGACCTAATACAGATGGGCCTACTGAACATCAGCAAGTCAAATGGCATCAGAAATACTCAGTCCAGGTATCTAAACTGAATGTTGTGGAGAGATGGATATATATCACATATCCATCTAGTACACTTACAACTCATCTCTCAACTTACTCTGCAGTACATGGGGGTATCAATGTAGTACCCTCATTTTTGAAGTGAAGTACACAAATAGAAGCTTTGTAAAATAGCCCATTACCTGGAACTCTATGAGAGAAGGATGGATTGCCAGATTCTGTGACCGAGATTTGCACTTGGCAACAATGCAGAGACTGTGATATCTGGCCTAGGTCCTGCTGCCCAAACTGTAGATTCCGTAGAAGGAAGAGATATTTCTGCCAGACTTATTTTGTTATTTGGGCCATGTTATCAGGGTTCACCATTTGAGACTGGTGACATCCTGTGAGATGTCTTTGGTGGAATGGATAGTTCTGCTGACCTGGATTATGACAGCACCAGGACAAAGATTTCTCTAATTTTTAACCCAGAAGTACAATATTAGGTAATTAGTGACCATATGCAGATGGTTGTGATGGTCTTTTCTAGTTTTCTGCTGAGCTGCAGAGTACAATAACCTAACATGGATGGAACTACTGCTGCAAGTCTACTGCCCTTTTTATTTTATGTAACAAATATTCATAGCTTTTGTAATAAATTCAATAAATCTTCACTGGCGGCAAGCATTCACTCAACAGTAGACTGACAGCAGCATGCTTTACTGGATGTAAACAGCAGCATGCTTTACTGGATGTTAGCAGCATGTGTTACTGGGGTTCTACCTCACGTAAACGAAACACCACAACACCGACAACGCAATCACCAAAACCACATAACCGACAGTACAAAAACACGAAATCCCACATGCCCGACAACGAAATAACCGACGGTACACAAACACGAAACCTCATACACTTCACGCACCACAATCAACAACCAAAACACATTCCCCGTCCAAAAACCACATACACAACACAAGCACACCAAAATCCATACAAACCCACACTAAACCTCACATACACAACTACCTACAACCCTAACCCAAACCCTAACCCTAAGGTCCGTCACTACCGCACTTACCTGACCCGCTCCCTAACCCTAACTCACTTATCCCACCCCTAACCCAAACACAATCACTACCGCACACTTACCTGACCCGCTCCCTAACCCTAACTCACTTATCCCGCCCCTAACCCAAACACAATCACTACCGCACACTTACCTGACCCGCTCCCTAACCCTAACTCACTTAACCCACCCCTGTCCACACTTACCTTCCTCGCACCCTAACGTCCGTCACTACCGCATACTTACACAGCCTTTTCCCATGTCGGCATCCTCGGCGTCGGTGCTTTCATCCGTCGGGTCGGTCTTCTGCTTGTCGATCTTCTAGGTCCCGTCGCGTCGGTCTTCTGCGCTGTCGATCTTCTGGGGCTCGCGATTTCCCTGTCGATGTTCCGGCGTGTCGTTGAAGTGAGGTAGAACCGTTACTGGATGTAAACGTCAGCATGCTTTACTGGATGTTAGCAGCATGTGTTACTGGATGTAAATGTCAACATGCTTTACTGGATGTAAACATCAGCATGCTTTACTGGATGTTAGCAGCACGTGTTACTGGATGTTAACAGCAGCATGCTTTACTGGATGTAAACAGCAGCATGCTTTACTGGATGTTAAAAGCAGCATGTGTTACTGGATGTAAACAGCAGCATGCTTTACTGGATGTAAACATCAGCATGCTTTACTGGATGTTAGCAGCACGTGTTACTGGATGTAAACAGCAGCATGCTTTACTGGATGTTAGCAGCATGTGTTACTGGATGTAAACAGCAGCATGCTTTACTGGATGTAAGCAGCATGTGTTACTGGATGTAAACGTCAGCATGCTTTACTGGATGTAAACATCAGCATGCTTTACTGGATGTTAGCAGCACGTGTTACTGGATGTTAACAGCAGCATGCTTTACTGGATGTAAACAGCAGCATGCTTTACTGGATGTTAAAAGCAGCATGTGTTACTGGATGTAAACAGCAGCATGCTTTACTGGATGTTAATAGCAGCATGCTTTACTTAATGTTAGCAGCTATCATATGACAGACACTACCACCATAGCTATCATATGACTGACACTACCACCACAGTATTTTGTTTAGGGGAATATGCTTCCTACACCAACGTTCCTATTTCTGCAAATTTAAACATCTTCCTTTGTTAAGGGTAGCATGATAATGTGCAGGTTTTAGCATAGATCTGAAGCTGTGATACATCACTGGATTTCCTGAAATGCAACAGATTTGCTAATCTTCGACCAGTGTATTGATTATTTACATTGTATACCAGATATATCCCTCATTTATGTTGTTTGAATCCTTTTATTTTTCCTCTGAAGAGCTTTGTTAATTTTAGCATTTATGGTGCTACTTCAATTATTATAATAGCGATCTGCTAGGTCATATTTAAAAAAAAATATGTTCCACTTCAAAAATATTACCATAAAGAGCAGCAAGTACATTACACTGAATTTTATGTAGGCACTAAAGTCTGAAGTCCACCAACTGACAGCCTGTGTCATGTTTATACGAAATAATGTTAAACAATAGAAAATTACTGAGTTATGCAACAGTGCAACTGTAAAAACTATAATAAAAGGAGTAAACTAAACTGTATACAGAAACCAGACTAACTTTTCAAAATAATTGTATTTAGTTATTCTCAATTATTTAAATATAAAGCTAAGAAAGCTGTCATCCACAACAGTAAAATGATTATCATTGCTAGAACTGTGTTTCTCATGCTAGAAATAGTGGACGTTCTCTTGAACTACATGAAGGTTGCATGGCAGTTCTAGAAGATTCTCATCACTGCCCCCACCAGTTGTTGGAAGGAAATGAGATACTCTTCTTGGGTCTCAGCAATGAGCCCCGAGTCTCCAAAAGAGATTTTTGGTGGACTGGAGGCCATTCAAATATAGAACAAAGACAGGTAAACCTGTCGATTCAGAACTTTTAATACTGGTTGTAATTAATTGGCTTCTCTTGCTGTGTCATTGTAAGCAGAATATGATCCTCAAATGAGTCAAGGATGTACACCTCAACAGATAGAAGTCCCTTAATAGTCAGTAATCTGGTACTGTTTTTATCATTCTTTAGGTTCATGGCAGGCAAAGCTCTACACCGGCATCCTTTTTTAAACTGATGAATCTGAATTAAGATATGAGCTGACCAAATGGAGGAAACAAAGACTGAAGTTACATTAGATGACTATAACTTTTAATATGCAACATACCTATGTGTGTTACTTTTCTGACCCCATGCTCTAAACCCGATTTGTGATTACAATAACATGTTATTAGAGTACTGAACTTCTAATGCATATAATCAAATCTTCTTCTTTCGGCTTTTCCCGGTTAGGGGTCGCCACAGCGGATCATCTGTCTGCTCATGATTGGCAGTGGAGTTTTACGGTGTCGAGTTGCCAGCCTGGCGCCCAACCTTCCACAGAAGGCACACACATGCATACACTCACACCTAGGGCCAATTTAGAGTGTCCAATCTACCTACTGCATGTCTTTGGGATGTGGGAGGAAACCAGAGCACCCAGAGGAAACCCATCAAATATGTATACAAAACATATATATAACTATCTATCAAACACAACAGTATAATCCTCAGAATGAAATGGAAAGGCATAGCAAAATGATTTTAAATCATAGAAAATGTACAATTTGTAGCCACATGTGTTGTTTTCATTGGTTTTGCTTAATTTAAATAATTTAGGTTGCCATTTACTCTGATACCTTGTCACATGAAAGAACTTGAAGCCAAGCAAAACAGGAAAAGGTAGAGAATAATGAAGCATGGAAGAGAAAATTAGTAGGCTGGAAATGTTGAAAGAAAGATGGAAAAGTCAAGGGCAAAGTAGTACAGACTGCATCTCTAGAAATCAGAAAGGCGTTAGTCACCATCCCAGCTAAATGTTATTCCATAAGGAATTTGTTAGATAGCAAACTGGCTCACAAATAAAACCCGGGAAATTACAGTGGGCTGCTCTCCCTCCCTAAAAAAAGACCTATCACTAGCGGTTTACCCCATGGTTCAGTTCTTCAGGCACACCTCTTTGGCATTTACTTCTTGGAGGTCAAAGCTAATGCTAAGAGTTTATGGCTGACCAAGTTTGCAGAAGACTATAAATTTGGTATCAAACTCCCCAATGGGCACCAAAATCATCCAAGAGGGCCTTTCCCCAAACCAATAGGTAGTGTCAAAATCATCAACTAAATCTTAATGCCAAGATATGTATAATAGTATCCTTCATCAAATATGTCCTTTGCAACTATCACATTAACAGCACACCCCCCACCCCTAAAACTTGACCAAGTAGTTAGGAACCTAGGACGCTATGTAGATAATGATTTGTCCTTTAATCGCCACATATCTACTATTGTAAGAAAGTCCTTTTTTATTGCACAGCTTATTACTAAGGGTATGCTGTCCAGGTCCAGGGATGTAATCATGCTACGGTATTCTGATCTCATCATGTCATTTTGGAGTTTAATGCCCCCTTTGGTATGTACACGTTCAAACACCAGACCCGAGTTTAACACCCATAGTGCTTTCTTACTAAGAAAATCAAGGGCCTAAATCATAAAAAACTATGCAGTCCATCTCAAAGCCTTGTCATCTTCTCATTGTCACGCAAGCTTCTAAGAGATGTTCTTTACCTCACTTACAGAGAATCAACACACCCTATACTGTCAGACCTGCTGCAGATTTGCAAGTGCAGTGGAGGTAATGAACACCCGTAAAATGCATCTCAATCTGTTTTACGTTATAAATAAAACATTAGAGGGATAGATATGCATCATAGAGAATACCACTTTAGAATCACCTTCCTCTTCTCACAAAGAGAAGTGCTTCTCTTGCACTATTCAAATGTAATCTGGACAAATGGATGGGTAACCATAAATTCACCTCTGGTTTCGCACCCTTGTCTCTCATGGATAAGAGCAATGTGTAAATTTTCAACTCATCTCTGGGTTATTTGTACTTAAAATATAACAGCTAAAAACTTCATGGGAATGCATGGTTACGCTTCTAAAGATCCTCATGGATCAATAGCCTAGTTGATGTTGTCACCCAGAAAGTGTTTAAATCCAGCATCTTTTTAGAATCACTTTACAGCTGCAAGCATGTTTTACAGTGGTGCGTTCATTCTACAGGTCCATACATTACCATAAACATTTTTTAAAGAGGCCATAGGCTTTAAAGCTGCAAGTACGTGAAGTGCAGTATTCTAAGCTTTGCCCAAGTCCCTTTAAAAAGTCATTTAAATAGTGCCTCAAAAAGTTAAGCTTCAACTAAATCTAAAGCTGAGCAATTAAATAGCCATAGTAACTATTGTCACTATAGCGTCAAGCACAACACTAGCATGATCCTTAGTTATCTAGAAGAATGACTATATTAATGCCGAGGATGATTGCACTTCTAAACTGACATCACAAACAGTAATTCAATGCTGAAGACCGAATACGCCATTATTATTACTTTACTCTCTGTTGACCATACAAGTCCCTCTAGGCTAGTGTCCTCTTTTCAGGGTAGAACAGAGGTGGAGTTCACAATGACTATGAGAAAATTAGTCAGGGCTCTAGCGAACTTCCACCTACTTGATCTTATATATCAACTTGAGCTACCACTAACTCAGGCAAATGGGACCTTACTTTAACATCTCACCTAAAAAGAATACTCAGGAGTGCAGCATCCCCATTATGCTGCACAGCAGTGTCAGCACTGGGAAATGAATCCAAATACCTGATGTGGGAATAGAACCCACAGCCTTTTAATCTCTGAGTGCTAAAGGCAAATGTGTTAAATGTTGAACCACTGATACTAATACGCATCAGTCAGCATAGCAAATCAACTATTAGTGGACAACAGAATTTCTGAGGATGGTATTGTAAAGCCCTATTCACATCTCCTTAGTAAATCCACATTTTAGCTTGCATGTTCACTGGAAGTCAACACAAAAATGAATCTTCCTGAACATTTCCACTGAAAAGCACTCTGAAATGATGGTCATAACTAGAAACATCCCTCCTCTTCAGCATATTTGTAAACAACTTTCATCAAACTCAAACACATATGAAATCCAATATGTGGATGACTTAACAATAATCTGCTCCTCAAAATCTCTCACTGAATTACAGCATCTCACCCAAGAAGCATTCAACTCTACTGAGCACTGGATGTCCCAGAATCACCTCGCCCTTAACCCCAATAAAACTAAACTCCTATTATTTACCCCACTAAATCCCACCCCATTAACAAATCTCTATTTACTGTTATTTCCCAAAACAACACTGTCATACAAGTTGGCCCTAGTACAAAATTGCTAGGTGTCATCATTGATGATGAACTAACATTTGACCTTCACATCCACAGCAACATCAAAAAGAATCATCAAATGTTTGGTGCCCTATACAGACACAATTACTACCTCAGTCTCTCTGCTAAAAAGGCCCTAGCCTTATCATTCCTACTTCCAACTCTGCTATATGGTGCCCCCATCCTCACCAACATACAATCTTCCCTAAAAAGTAAGCATGACTCCTGCTACAATAAAATTGCCAAATTTGATACAAACGCAAAATACTCTACCCACCCCCTGCTCCTCACTGCATCAAGTAAATTGGATAGAATCTCCCCACCATCTTACTTTCCTACAGTTAACCATAGCCCGCTAGTTAATCTTCCATCCTGAAAGCTACCCTTCTATCTCTTTCATACTGACCATATACCACCCCAATTGTCACCTCTGGTCAGAAAACAAAATGCTGTTCTCTATAGACAAACCCAAGCTCTCTGCTGGCCAAATGCTTTATTCCTATGTTGTCTCCAAGTTATGGAATAATCTTCCTCCATCTCTCAGAACTATCAGTAGTCCTGAATCCTTTAAAAAATCCCTAAAAGTTCATTTTCTCTCTCATTGGCTATGCTCCTGTGCCCCACCATTAAATCCAAACACCTGATTTCCCACTCTAGATCCCCAATCTGTATCAATCTTTATAAACTCTCCACCATTCTTGTCGATACCTTCCCGTCTCTTTCTGTCACCTGCTACATACTTCTAACTTATTCTTTTCACTTGGATTGCACCATAATATCTACACTTAGCTTCTAACCCTGCACTGTAATATACTGTTACTCAAACACTTAACTCCTTTACTCTGCATCCTTCCTTCCTATTCTTAACTATACACTTTGCTATTTCTACTATCACTTCTATACACTTTGCAATTTCTATCACTTTCTTCCATCTGATAGTAACTTCCCACATTATTTCATCCTATGTATTAACCTTTTCCCTCTAACAGATTAAGACCATTTTTAATTAATGTAATGGCATTGTTGTTATATTTGTTTTTTTTATATTTGCAACCTTGTATCTCATTTTTCTATGTATCAACATTGTTTTTTAATTTGTTTTTGTATGTAATATTGTGGAGCTTTTCTCCCAGGGCCTCCACTGAAAATTGGCTCATCCTAGGCCCAGTGGACTTTCCCAGCCAACAAATTGCAATAAATAAATAAATAAATAAATAAATAAATAAATAAGGGACCGCCAAATCAATCTGGAAATTAAGAAAATTGTCTAAGTTACTAGAAGTATTATGTAATGCCAGTTTTGAGGTCACTGGTTTAATTAATGTAGAAATGAGTGCTATGTATGCTGCTGTGTTCCAAAACAGAAAGGCACTTGATTTCGAGCTTGCAGCTGAAAGGGGTGTTTATGTGCTCATCCACAAGCAAAGCTGTGCATTTATTCCTGATAATGAACATGCCATACATAGCCATCTGAAAATTATCCAGGAAATTGCTAAACTATCAAATACCAAAAAAGCAGATAGTCTACAATGGGCATGGTTAGCCAACTTGTTTTCAGGATGGGGGAAAAAGCTTTTGAAATTTCTTATGCTTATTGCTGTTCACATCATACTTGTATTTTTGTTCCTATTCTTATGTAAAGCTTTAACAACTAAACTAATTGCATCTAGATCCAAAACAATATTACAGAATTCAACTCCTAAAGATTCTGAAATGTTATCAGTTGCAGAATGTACTAATGAATATATAGATGATGAGTTGGTGTTTAAGGATTTTGGGAAAACGTATGACAAATTGTACAGAGATTGGAGTATAAGTAATATTTAAAGGATGTGCTGCTTTCTAAGCATCAAATGAAGAATTGTAAGGGGTTAAACTTCATACTAAAGTTAAGCTGGAAGAGTGAAACTGTATGTGACATATTATTGTCTGTGCATGTTATGAATTCTGCTGAAACTGCTAGATAGCCGGAACATGTGAATGGATTAAAATGTATCAGCTAGTCTGTTTAAGACTGCACTCCTAGTTTCTCATGATAGCGTTTCACTATTGTAACATTATTAATGCTGAGCTGGGAAAAGGATGTTTTAACTAACCTATTTCTAGCACATCAACATATTTCATTTTAGATATTTAGCACTGTTTTATTGAATAACTGCATTTGCAGATCATAGCAGTAAACAACTTTTTGCTGGATGCTGGCAGTGGGCTGATAGATAACACATGTAATTTTCAATTGTAGTTTCTTATAAAAACACCTGGACATATTTGTTCAGGGAGACATTACTGGCTTCGGTTGTGTCTCTCACATGTGTGATTTCTGATAAATGGTTAAACTCTTCAGAGACTGAAGTTATTTTATTTCATGATAAAGCAAGAATGATGCCGCATTATAAAGAAAAAATGATCAATTTCAAAAATTGGCTAAGTTTCTGGTGTCATTCAAAGGGGATCCAGTATCTTTCCACCTGGGATGACATGTTCAATAAGCCACATTGCTTCGCAAGAGATGGCTTGCACCTGTCACCCTTAGGCTTTTGAATACTGGCCAAGGCTTTTGCTGCCACCATAGTGCCTTTTTTAGGCAAGGCTGAAAAGACAAACCCACCACCATAAATAGCACAAGTAACCAAAAACTGATGGTAATGTTGCTCAACGCCAGAAGTCTAAACCTCAAAATGCTTACACTCGAGGCACTCCTCAGTATGGAGAACATTGATATCTGTACAGTAACAGAAACCTGGTTTAAGGCTCGAGAGAGCACCCCAGCACTACCAGGCTATAACTCATACCATACTTTTAGGCCACAGAACCCGGACTGAAACACAAAAGGTGGGGGTGTATCCATATTCATCAAGGATACCCGCACCTCCAGGTTAGTAGCACAGCACAATGCCTCAGAGGTCATCCATGTGCAACTAACAATAGGCAAAACTGCAATTCAAACTGTAGCTTGCTACAGATCACCCACCATGACCTCGGACCTCCAGTCCACATTTCTGAAGACATTGGAAAATATGAAGGTCCTACGAAATGCCCTAATAATGGGTGATTTCAATTACCCAAACATTAATTGGGAGAACTATTCAAAGTACAAACTCCCTTGGCCAACACTTCCTAGAATTTATAAACTCGAACGCCTTGGATCAACAGGTCAACACCCCCACCAGAGGTGACAACATATTGGACCTGGTCATCGCCAACATGGCCGAATGGTGTTCTACACCAGAGGTCAAACCCTCGCTGGTTAAATCAGACCATAGACTAATCACTCTGGATATCCACATTCCGCCCCCACCCCCAATCAAGGAAACCACCATGAAAAACTTTTCCAAAGCAAACTTCATGCTACTTAAGACCAAGGTGGAAAGGTTCACAGCCCCCATGCTAAAGGACAATGCTGTCCAAGCTGCTGAATCCCTTACAAAGGCACTCTATGAGCACCTGCAAGAATGCATGGATCATGCTATCCCAAGCAAAACTAAGACTCACACCTCCAAGAAAAGGAAGACAGTCTGGTGGACACCTGCCATGAACAAGCTATACAATAGAAGGAGGAAACTAGTACATAAAAGAGTAAAATCCCAAGAAGGAAAGACATCTCTGATCAGTATCAGCAAGAAACTATGATCCCTCATAAAATCATCCAAGTCTAGCTTTGAAAGAAAAATTGTCAAGGATTCCAAAGATAAGTACAAAGCATTATTCAGCTATGTCAAGAACCTAAGTGGAAACTCTCAGATCTGCTCTGAGTTAGTGCAGAATGGCACAAAATACACTGAACCGACTGATATTGCCAACATTCTGGCAGACAGGTTTAGTGCAAACGTCACCCCCCTCTCACCCCCTAAAGAGCCCATAACCATACCAGAAGAATGTAGTGTCCTGGCAATCACTGATACATAGGTTAAAACAGCCCTATCCAAAGCCAAAAATACAGCTTCAATAGGACCAGATGGTGTCCCAGGCTGTGTCTTACATGAGCACCAAAATGAACTAACCCCTCACCTAAACACAATGTTCAAACTCAGCCTCTCTACAGGCTACATACCCATAGAGTGGCGCACAGCAACAGTTATCTCTCACTCCACAAAGGTGGAGCGATAACGGACCCTGGGAACTATCGCCCTTTAAGCCTGACTAGCCTGGTCTGCAAGGTTATGGAGAGCATCATCATGGAATCCATTAACAGAGTCATTGGGAACCTTCAAACATTGGACCCTACCCAGTTTGGCTTTGTTAAGGGCAGATCATGCCTCCTAAACCTGGTGGAATTCTTTGAGACAGTTATCAAGGCTTTAGATGAGGGAAAGGAGGTCCACATAGCCTACCTAGACCTCTTAAAGGCTTTCAACACCATTCCCCATTCTGGTATTATAGACAAGCTCACCAGCCTGAACATAAACCCCTACATCATGAGATGGGTTGCCAATTGGCTCACAGATAGAACCCACACAGTGAGAGTTGCAGGCTCTAGGTCCGTCTCTAAACCAGTTACAAGTGGCTTCCCCCAGGGCTCAGTCCTGGGATCTCTCCTGTTCAGTTTATACTTCTCAGAGGTACATACAAGCACAGGAGGACTATGGCTGACCAAGTTTGCAAACTACTGCAAACTGGGGGGCCATAATTGACTCTCCAGCTGATACATCCTCCAGAAGGGTCTTACTGAGATGGATACCTGGTGTCAAAATCATGGCCTCAAACTAAATGCCAAAAAGTGCATAGTCATCCCCTTTGGAAAAAACAAAGTACCCGCGAACTACCACATACATGGTAATCCCCCAAACACAGAAAATGTAATAAGGGATCTGGGGACCCAAGTAGATAGTAATCTCTCCTTTGATAATAATTTTGCCAAGGTGGTTAGAAAATCCTTCTATGTAGCCCACCTAGAACAAAAGAGGTTATTGTGCCCTTCCATTCATAACTCATCAGACCTATCATAGAGTAGAACACCCCATTTGGGATGTACCTTACAAGACACCTGCAACAGCAGGAAAGACCACAGAAGTACCTCACCAAGAGGATTACTGGCTTCAAACATATGCCCTATGCAGCCCGACTGAAGAAACTCCAGCTGTACTCGGTTGCATACCGCTTACTCAGAGGTGATTTCTGCCTGACATACAAGGCCATGTCCAACCCAGAATTGATGGACATGCTCCACTCAAAAAAAAAAACAAATCCCCAAGAGCCACACATTCTAGGGATCTAAACCTCACCACAACGATAAATAGGATGTGCTGGAGGGATAGCTTCCTGTCACAGAGACTCCCCATGCTTTGGAACAAGATTCCAATCTACATCAGGCAGAGTCCCTCACTAACACTCTTCAAGAGAAACCTTGATGAGTGGATGGGAAACAGAAAAATTACCCTGGGGATCACTGTAGTGGCTCTGCTGGACAGAGGCATAGGGAACTAATGGTTCTGCTGGACCGAGACACATGGAAATAATCTAAGGGGGCGGCAAAAGCCAACACATTCTGGCTATGCTTATAGATGCCCTCGGGCAGATAGCCTAGTACTTACCTATGAACCTATTAAATATATTTTTACCTTAAAACGATCAGGGATAGAAAGTGGGACGATGTTGCTCAGAGCTCAGCTGAGTTGCCTGCAGTACTTGTGCATAGCTGCATTTCCCACAGAGCAGCAGCAGGGAACCTGAGAGGGTTTCCTTGACTGGTGTCTAGGGAAAATAGTTTCTAGGCATTTGTGTTTATACAAGGCACTGCTAAACCCCATTGTGCGGTGCACAGCTATGTGTAAATGTGAGGCTTATATAAAGTCAAAATTAAACAGTTTTGACCTAGTCTGCCTATAGGAAATCACACAGTGATCCTTCTGTTAGCAATCCCCACCTCAGACAAGGGTATATCCCCACTCTTCTGCCATAAGAGTGCAGTGGAGGCCTTCGTAATGTACAATGGCTGGGTTTAAGTTCAAGTGTATGAAAAGCAGACTAGATTCAGCAAGTCTGACTCCAGTCTATATTAACTAAGCAATATTTCAGTGCAAAACAAGTGCAGGAAATAAGCAAGCACAAACAGTAAAAATTGTCAAAAAGGGACACATTTGTGCAGTAGAACAACAAAATACAGATGAAAAAGTGCAGACCAAACTCAAAATAAGCTTAATTTCTTCTTCTTAGCGTTGGATGGCTTGGGTTCAAGCAGAAACACTCTGGACCTCTGACAAAGGATGCCAAATACAGAGGAGCTCTGGTTAACTGAGCTTAATATAGATCAAAGACACTTACAATAATAGGCACAATAAGCCTTCAACCAGCAATTTCCAGCTCAGAAGGGTGGAGACCACCCTCTCCTCCCACAGGAGTATAGACCACAAGCATTCCTAATGTAAAATAACTAGCCTGAAGCCCAATCGCTTAAACCAGAACTAAGATAGTTTTAAAATAAAAAACACAATAAGCCTTCAATCAGCAGTTCACAACTTTATTTATTTTATTATTTTTTATTTATTTTATTTTACATTACTCTGTTCCCCTCAGGAAAGCCTTTATTTCATTTCTATTCTTACCTCTACCCCCTTAACTCTAATGTGAAGCCTGTTTCTCTCTGTTCTTTCCCCTGCTTTACAAGTTACTTCCCATTTCATTTCTGTCTCACTCCTTACTCTTATATTTCCACTATATTCACTCTTTACAAACTAACTGGTGTCTCAGCTCCTTAGCTGGACTGATTGCCTACGCTCCCTCTCCTCTGTCTGTTTCTGCCCCGCTTCGCTCCCCTCCCTACCCCCTTATCCCACCCACCCCACGCACTCCTACCCTTATACCTCACAGTCCACACCCCCTTCTTAACACACCTATCAGGTACTACTACCTCAGTGGTGACTCTTCCCTCATAATTATTTCCTAATCCCTCCCCACCCTACATATCTCACTTCCCTCTCTTACCCAGACCTATCCTATAACACTTACCTCCTAGCCTCCTCATCCTACAAATATACCTACCCCACCCTTTATCACTATAATCTCTTCCCATCCTCCTCTCACCATGTCTCTAACAACTACCACTTCTACTTCCAAAACCTTTATAACAAAAAACATCTTAACTAAACTAGTAGCCCTGATATTTATCTCTCTAGTACTCACACTACCTTACCTTTTGACTCCCTATTAAATAAAACATAATTACCACCTTACAACCTCTTCCAAGCAAACTGCCTCTGAACTCCTATCCCTAAACTGTAACCACTCTAATATTACATCTACCTCCTGCTATCTTCTAGCGAAATATCATAGACTATCCCACTCCAAATGTAATAATCTTATGTCAAGGAAACAAAAAGACAAACTTAATCTAACTATTAAACCACACTCAGTACGCAAGTCTACTACCCTGACAGATGGTGATATACACCCAAACCCTGGCCCTTCAAAGATCTCTACCAAAGACACCACAATAATTTCTAACTCACCCCTTCCACTACCAATCTCTAAGTCTAACACTTTACTCTTAGGACACCTAAATATTCGAAGTGTCAACAACAAAATTACTCAACTTCACTCTCTTCTGCAATGTTAAAACCCCACACTAAGGATACTGAAATCATTCCCCCTGGTTACAACATCTTACGATTAGACCGCAATACTCGTAAAGGAGGAGGAGTAGCTCTCATTTTTAAAACCGAACTTAATATATCCACCATTCCCTATGACCCCCCTGAAAACACCAACACTGAACTCCTTTTAACTAAACTACAACTTAACCCTAATAAAGCCATCTACATTATCTGTACCTACCTTCCACCTGGTAATAACTCCAATAACATAGAAAGTATTCTTAGTTGGGCTTCAACTAACCACCCACAAGAAACTATAATACTTGGAGACTTTAACCTTGATTGGTTCTCAGTTAATTCTAACAACCCAGCCTCCCATATTAATCTCCATGGCTTTACACAAACTATAAACACCCCTACTAGAACTAATAAACCTAACAACAAAGAAAGTATACTTGATTGGATCCTGGTCAACAAACCCCAACTTAATTACCTAGCAGGGACCCTGCCTGATGATATCAGTGACCATAACTTAACCTATATCATAAGGCAAAAGAATATCACTACAAATACCCCTTCAATCAGGACCATACGTAGCAAGAAATATTTTAGCCCCACTCTATTTAAAACTGAGCTAAATGCGTGTGACTGGAATCCACTAAAAACTCTTCCCCTTAATGAAGCAGTTCAATACTTTAATACTAAATTCTTAACAATCTTAGATAGCCATGCTCCAAAACGAACTATCAGAATAAAAACTAAACCAGCCCCCTGGCTGTCTAAAGACACAAGACAGAAAGTATTACTCAGAAACAAACTCTGGCTAAAATGGAGAACAAGTAAACTACCCTCAGATCATCAAACCTTTAGACACCTAAGAAACATTACCAAAAAAGCTATTCTGTCTGATAAAAAACACTACTATTGTAACCTACAGCAATCTAATCATAACAATCCCCAAAACTTCTGGGCAACATTGAACAAACTTCTTCACCCTGGACAAACTTCCACTCCCTCCCCCTTGGGATCAGACAAAATTTCTTCCCTTGAAACTGCCAATGCTTTCAACTCCTTTTTCACTGATACTATCAACTCACTAGCCTCTCACCTTTCTTCAGACAACTCTAATGTTCCTCAACTTGCCTCTACTAATTTACCAAGCTTTATTATACAGCCCATCTCTACCACCTTCATCCTAAAATGTATTCAAAAGCTTAAGCCATGTACTCCATCAGCTGACCAACTTCCATCTGAATTTCTTCAAAAAGCAGCCACTGAAATAGCCTATCCCATATCTATTCTTATTAACAGAACCATTAAAGAAGGAAACATCCCTGATATCTGGAAAATCTCACATATTATACCCTTACATAAGGGAGGAAACTCTACAGAATACTCTAATTATAGACCCATTGCCCTCCTCTCTCCACTAGCAAAAATCATGGAAAAATGTATTCACCACCAACTAATGTCCCACTTAACTAAACATAACATATTATCTCATTGTCAACATGGTTTCAGACCTTTTCATAGCACTACTACTGCTCTCCTTTCCTTCACTGACTTCATTAACAAAAACCGCAATAATAATACCCTATCTTCAGCACTTTTCATTGACCTATCGAAAGCTTTTGACATGGTCAATCACCCTCTCCTCCTAAAAATCTTGGAATCACTTGCTATGGAACCGAATACCATCCAGTGGTTCTCCTCCTATCTTTTCAACAGGAAACAAGCTGTCCTCTGGGAGAATAAACTCTCCTCTCTTCTCCCGATCTCGCTCGGTGTACCACAAGGCTCAATTTTTGGACCCCTTCTTTTCTCCCTATTCATAAATGACTTACAAGTAGCTATTCCCCAAGCCACATGCATACGATATGCAGATGACTCCACACTCATCTGCTCTGCAAAAACCATCCCAGAGCTTCAAACTATTACTCAAAAGGTATTCCATTCTGTTGAAGCATGGTTCTTAAAACGCTGCCTACTTCTTAATGCCAAAAAAACAAAACTCCTCCTTTTCAAACCCACTACCAGATCCCCCCCTTTGGACTTCTCTATCTCTTCTATCAACAATACTCTCATATCACCTGACACTTCTACCAAACTGCTAGGTGTGACGATTGACAACAATCTTACCTTTGATTATCACATAAACAACACTATAAAACTGTACATAGAAAGCTGGGCTCCCTCTATAGAATTAAAACATTCTTATCCCCAGCAGCCAAAGCTACTTTGGCACACTCTCATCTCATTTCCACTCTTCTCTATGCCTCACCAATTTACACTAACCTAAAGAAAACCAATCTTTCTAAATTGACCACTACTTACAATAGTATAGCAAGATTTGTTACTGGTAATCAATTCAGAACTCACCACTGCCTGAACCTACAACAACTTCACTGGCTTGAATTACAAAACATGTTGCTTCTTTCTCAACTTCCCATAATCCACAGATCTTTTTATCTGCCAAACAACACTCCTTCTTTTTCTAACCTCCTCACCCCTTATTCTAACCTGAACTCACTTTGCTCCTCTAACAAACTCCTAGTTACTGCTACCAAATCCAATAACCTTGCAGGTGACTCCCTGTTCTCTAACTCTATTGGTAAACACTGGAACCTATTGCCCACTGAACTGACTTCTATTGTATCTCCTGTCCTTTTCAAACAAAAACTTAGACTCTACCTTACAAAACACTGGCTATGCCCCTGCCTCAACCCAGACTGAACCTATGTATTCGACTACCCCCTCTACCCCTTCATCTCAGGGATCTCTCCCACCCTCTGTTTTTACTTCCTCCCCATTCTATTACTTACCCCTCCTCTTTCCTTCTCCTTCCTGATTATATTTCTCAGTTTACTGTAGGTTTCAAGAAATATCTAATCCAATCTAATCTATTCTAATCTATTTACATAGTTGTCTTTAATACCCTTATCTATTTCTCATGATGTTTGATTTTGCTAAATAAGTTATGCCTGTGTTCTGCTTCCAAGAACGATGAGTACACTATTGTAGAACTGTTTATTCTGTCTATAGTAAGTTTGATTTTTTGTATAATATTTTCCTGATACAGTATAATTTTTATACTGCTCTTTATTGTATCATATGTAATAGTTACTATGTCTATGTGGAGCTTTTCTCCCCGGGCCTCTGCTGAAAATGGAAATATATCCAGTCAGACTAGCCCGGTTAACAAATGTAAAATAAATAAAATTTGTTGACTGGGCTAATCTAAATGGATACATGTCCATTTTCAGTAGAGGCCCGGGGAGAAAAGCTCCAACCATCAGCAGTGCCATAAACAAAATAAATACAATATATAGTAATAGCCAAGTGAATTACAATACATTAGCTACATAGGTGAAAACAAAAGTTTTACAGAGTAACTTAGTAGGTTTAAGCTAAGATTAAATACAGAGAACAAAAAACATAAAATTAAGAAAGTTTTTTTTTTTTTTTTTTTTTAGTACTACAAATAGGTGAGATAAAAACAGTAGAGTAGAGAAGTATAGAGAGAGTAGGAGGTGAAAGAGATATCAGTCTGGGTTAGAGCAGGGACAAAGCCAGTGAGTTGTAAGATATTCTTTCAGATGCTTTTTAAAAAGAATAGTGGAAGCAAGGGAGGAAAGTTCAGTAGGAAGCTGATTCCAGATTTTACCTTCTGTGTTGGTGAAAAGTGAGTCTCCAGCCTTGTTATTTGATTTAATAGTGGAAACTAGAGGCTTATTAGCTGAGCGTAGTATAGCAAGATTTTTGTAGGGTGAGATCAGGTTAGTGAGGATAGGGGTATTTTTAGGGTGGCAAAGGATTTTTTGGGTGATAATTTGTTGATAAAGTAGTTGGTTCTGCAGTTCTAGCCATCCTAGTTGTTTTAGATTAAGACAGTGGTGAGTTCTAAAGGTGGTGCCAGTGGCAAATCGGCTATGTTATTGTAACTAGTGGAGAGTTTGGTAAGTTTATTTTTTGATAGATTGGTATATACTGCTGAAGCATAGAACAGGGTAGAGATAAGGTGGGTCTGGGCAATAGTTATTCTGGCTGTAGGGGAACGGAAGGGTTTGATTCTGTAAAGAGTGCCTAGTTTTTTGTTGACTGACTTTATAGTAAAGTTAATGTGGTCATCAAAACTAAACTTATTATTAATTGTTACTCCTAGTAGATGGGTAGAAGTGTCTGGGGATATGTTAGATGCTTTGTTAGAGGTTATTGTAAAATGCAGTTGAGGTGACTTATGAGTTGGAGCAAAGAGCAATAACTTTGTTTTCTTAGGGTTCAGGAGGAGGCATTGTTGCATAAACCAATTTTCCATACTGTTAAATACTGTTTGGGTGAGAGACTGGAGAGAGGTTATGGACTTAGCTGAACAAATTAGAGTCATCTGCATATTGTATGCAGGTGGCCTGAGGAATTTTGGTATGTAGGTCATTAATAAACAATGAGAAGAGTAGAGGTCCTAAAATAGAGCCTTGGGGTACTCCAGTGTTCACAGGAAGGGATTTTGAAAGATTATTATCCCACAATACTGGTTGTTGCCTGTTTTCCAGATAGGATTTAAACCAATTTAATGCTTGTGGGTCAAGAGATTGGGCTTTTAGAATGTTTATAAGGATATTATGGTTGACCATATCAAAGGCTTTTAAAAGGTCAATAAATAATGCAGAGGAAAAAGTGTTATTGTTACGATTTTTGTTTATGGAGTCAGAGAAGGATAGAAGGGCAGTTGTTGTACTATGGAAAGGCCTAAAACCATGTTGGCAGTTGGCAAGTAGATTGTTTTGGAGAAGGTGATCAAATAGTTGTCTGAGTATGCATTTTTCCATTATCTTAGCTATTGGAGACAGTAAGGCAATAGGCCGAAAGTAAGAGAGATCAGTAGATGCCCCACCTTTATGTAGAGGGATGATATGGGATATTTTCCAAATGGAGCGGATTTTGCTTTCTAAAATTGTTCTGTTTATAAGGATGGAGATGGGATAGGCAATAACTTTTGTTGCTATTTGCAGATATTCAGCTGGAAGACAGTCAGCAGAAGGGGTGCATGGTTTTAGTTTTTGAAGGAGTTTGCAAATGAGTGATGTAGGTACCGGTTGTATTTGAAAGGTAGGAGATGGAGTCTTTGTGGTATTTAACGGGGATGTAGTAATAGGTGGTAAAGTATTAGCTAGGCTTTTAATGGCTTCAGTAAAGTAGTTGTTAAAGGCATCAGGAATTTGGTTAGAGTTATTTTGGTTGAATCCTGTAGGGGCAGGGGTTTTAGAGTGTCCTGGCTGAAGATGTTTGTTTATGCCAGACCAGAATTTTTGTGGTTTTTACTGATGAGTTTGTTGGAGGTGAAGGTAATAGTCTTTTTTGTCTCTGAAAATATCTTTCTTGGTGGCATGTCTTAACTGTTTAAAGTAGAGGTGATCTGATGAACATTTAGAGACTCTCCATTTGGCCCAAAATTTATTTCTGAGGAGGTTCTTTTGCCTAGTTTGTTTTGTGAGCCAGGGGGCAATTTTGGTCCTTATTCGGGAAGAACGATAGGGAGCATGGTAATCTAGGATCTGAAGGAATCTAGTGTTAAAGTAGGTCACTGCATCATCAAGTGGAAGATGAGACATAGGTGACCAGTCACAAGCTTTCAGTTCATTTTGGAAGCTCTCCGGCTTAAAAAATCTTTTGGAACGTGAGGTTTTAAAATTATTAGTAGTTGGGCTATGGATTCTTTGTTTAATAATATAGGTTAGCATGTGGTCACTAATATCGTCAGGAAGGGTTCCTGGTTTATAAGTATCAAGGTGGCTGTTGATAAGGATCCAGTCTAGGGTGGTTTCCTTACTGCTAGGCTTATGGATTCTAGTAGGAGTGGTTATAATTTGTGAGGATCCATAAAGATTTATATGATTGGGAGGATTAAGGGAGCTGCAGGAAGCCCAGTCTATATTAAAATCACCTAATACAATAGTTTCCTGAGGTAGGTGGGTAGTGAGGTAGCTAAGTAAGTTTTCAAGAGTGTTGATATTATTTCCAGGTGGGAGATATGCGCAAATTAGATAGACAAATTTCGAGTTGTTGATTTGAAGTTTGGCACTAAGAGTTTCAGAATTGGTATCTGATGGTAGGACCACATTAAATGGTGAAACTTGGAGTTCAGATGTATACAGAATGGCTACACCTCCACCCTTTTTGGATTTACGGTCAAATCTCAAGATATTATATCCAGGAGGGGTAATCTCCTGGTCCAGAGTTGAGGGCTTTAGCCTTGTCTCTGTAATACAGAGAATATCAAATGAGTGCACATCTAAGAGTGCATGTAGGTGGGTAATTTTATTGTTAATGCTACGGATGTTAAGGTGAGCTATTAGGAGGTAGTTAGAGGGTCTATTTAAAGTAGTGATTGGAGGAGATAATAGATTGTGTAGGTTATTGGGAATGTCAGTATTGGGGCCGGGGTTAGGATGAATATCACCTTCTAATAGGGGGTGTTGGTGAGGATGTTGTATAAACTTAAGGATTTTGTAGAAAGTGTTTGGGCAATCTTTTATAGTGAAGTAAGCAACATGGGTAGCTCTATGGTAGTTTGGTAATATATAGATAGAAGTGGAGGTTATGTTACTGTGGTTAAGGTTGATTATGGGAGAAATGGGTAGAGTTTGCTGGTAGTGGCGGTGGTGTTCAGTAAGAAAGAAGTATTCATACAAGGTTAATGTGTATGGTATTGTGAGAGAAGTAAGAGTTGAAGTTAAGAGTAGCAGGTTTGTGAGTATAGATTTGTGTGTTGGGGCCATTAGGATATGTAGCTAAGGAGTTTGGGTATATTGATGGTAGGAGTGTAATAAGTAAACTACAGGTGGGAGAAAGGAGAGAGTGCTTTAAAGAGGAAGAGTAGGTAGAGGGAAGAGGTGTACTATTAAGTAAAGTAAAGTTGTTTATAAGAGAGAAGCTGTATACAATTAAGTAAAATAAAGATGGTTGTAACAGAGATGCTGTAGAGTATAAGTAAAACAGGAAGGGATGGGGAGAGGTTAGGGAGTATAACAAGAAAAACAATTATCTAATTAGGGCTTTGAAGAGGTTAGGGGTAGGGCTATTAAGTGGAGGAGGTATGTGATAGGACGAAATAAAGAAGGGGTGTGGTTACAGAAGTATATGGCTAGGACCTCTGGGGGATGGGTGGGAATTGGGGGTAGGGTAGGGGAGCGGAGTGAGCCCAGAGGGCGAATGGAGCGGGTTCAGACAGGTAACTGAGAAAGTCAGGGAGGAGAAAGAAACAATCAGGAAACAGCTAACTACTTGGTGCCTTAGTTGGGAAGGATAGGCAAAGAAAGGGAGAACCAATGTAGAGAAAGTAAGCGGTTGCTAACAGCAAAGCTAGTGGAAAGAAGAAGGTAAAGTGGAAAGGTAGGGTGGGAGGGAAATCCTCAATCCAGGGACAGAGCTTTTATTTCAAAGGGAAAAAAAATCAGGGAAGGTTGGATGTCTAAGCGGCTATCATAGTTTAGTCTGCCATCTTGTGGTCAGATATTGTAATGCAACAGTCGCAAGGGAGCAGAGATAAAACGGTAGAGGGTTTATGAGTGCTACTGTAGATAAATTACAGGAGACAGCACAAGAATAAGAAATGAGAAAACATATGTTTAAGTATTTAGGGAATAGAGAGGGGAGTATGGCTGCTGGGTATCCTGGCTAGGTTGCGTATCATACATACACCAGATTTTAAGCAAGTGTTGAAAATTACTACTCTGTTAGATAACACATACTTCCTTGCCTCCTAGTGAACTGGGTTCTTAAGCCGGACGGCAAGTCTTTTTCTAAAGAGGAGTTGGTTTGGTTTGTTTGCAGTGGGTCCTTTCACCAGGTAGGTAGATTCTTAGGGTTTTAGTGTAGGATAGATTATTCAAACCTATGAACAGTGGGGACAAGAGACTCAATGAAGGTGTAAGAAAACAGTCCATCTTAGAAAGATGTAAGCTATTTCTCTTGCCACAAGACTGTAGACCACAAACCTTCCTTATGTAAGATAAGTAGTTTGAAGCCCAAGGGCTTAAATCAAAAATAAGAGGATTAGAATAACAGTTACAATTGAATCAAGCAACTAACAAGCAATAATAAATGCAACTGAACTCTTTTAAGAACAAGCAGCAAAAAGCAAAATAAAATAATAAAGTAGGAAGAAGCACAGATACTATAAAAGCAGCTGAATAAAGTACAATTCTTATATTAAATGGGAAGGGAGGAAACAGAAGATAATTCAAGTTTAAGAGAGTAAGGGGATGGGGGCCTTCCCAACTGATCTCTCTGTACTCAGTAGAAAGAGAAGCACACCACCTACCTGGACTGCCAGATTAAAAAATGTAGGGGAAGTAGAACTGTATGACCCAAACAAGAAACATATTACTAAAAAAACTAATGAGGAAATACATGCAAAATTGTACATGGAAACAAATTAGGTGAAAATATATTAGTTTTGATGACATGAACAACTCAGACTATGACACCTTTTAAGACACAAGATTTATTTCAGCTCTCTAAGATTCTGTGTTACTTGGGATAAAACAGGAAATCAGACCTTCCTATGTTGCGTCCTTCGGCTTTTCCCAGTTAGGGGTCACCACAGCGGAACTCCGGTCTGCTAATGATTGGCAGTAGATTTTTACGTGCCGAGTTGCCGACCCTGACGCACAACCTTCAATGAAGGTACGCCCATTCACGCATGTCTCCGCACAGAAGACGCACTAGCTGAGAATCGAACAGGACAACGTCTTACTGTGAGGCGACAACGCTACCGCAGCACCACCATCGCAGTCGAAATCAGACCTTCCTATACCATTTGAAAATATACTTTTCTAACAACTATCACTACTCCGTAATTTGTAAACATTATCAATACAAGAGCATTTCTACCTTGTTCCTGAGCTGACAGTGTTGTGCTTAGTCATATTATGTCATCTGCCCAGCTTTATATTTATGTCAGAGCAGTGAAAAACAGCAAAAGGCAGGGGCAAAAAATGCACAGTTGCAGGCATACTGTCTGCAAACAGAAGAATCATATACAGTAATTACAGACTTTGAGGTGGAGTAAACTTAAAGGCAAATTACAAATTTCCATTTTCAAAAATTCTGTAAATAAAGGGAAAAGCTTTTATAAACATTAAAATTAAAACCAGACTGGTCCTCTTAAGAATATATAAAACAAAAATGAGCCAATAAACAAACAAAACCTCTATGTACATTCAAAGGTTAGCACAGGATCCATGCTGGATGTGAAAGGGAAGGGAGTGTACCTATACTTTCACATGTGTGTGTGTGTGTGTGTGTGTGTGTGTGTGTGTGTGTGTGTGTGTGTGTGTGTGTGTGTCGGGGGGGGGGGCTGTACTTGAGCACTTTCTTTTTCTTTCACTGCACTGTCTGCTAGATTGTTTTTTGACCAGCTGTACACAATGTGGTAGGGAAAGATGAATTTCTTTAATTCTTTTGTAGGGTGATGAAGTTGTGTGGAAAGCTTTCACTTGCTCAGTTGTACAAAGGTTAGACAGGAGTGAGGTCATAGTAGTGACAGGAGGGATGTGACATACAGCCAAAAGGTTCCCTATCAAGAGAATATTAGTGATGAATTGGAGTTCTAATATCACTCATTAGGGCAAGGAAAATGTCTGTATGTTGAACTGTGATTCTTGGGAGGGTGGCCTAATGGTTAAGGTGTTTGCCTTACAAACACAAGGTACAAGGTTTGACTCTCACAGGTGATAATTGGCTAGGCTTAAAATGGCTCGCAAGGGCAGTTAGCCTAGTACTAACCTATAAGAAGTTCTTATGTGTGAAAGGGTAACTTGTCTAGGTGGGGGATATTCCTTTGTGTGGATGTTGTGTGAATATTGTGTAAAAACTTTTCATTAGTTGGTTGTAGATATCACAGACTGGTCTATATTAGAAAAATCAATGAATGATAGACTCCAAACACAACAGGAGGGTTGGTTTGGCTTTATGGAGGGATTTTTTTTAATGGCATTGTTGCTCAAAGTTATTCTTCTTGCTAAATTTGTATATTCCTTCAGACTAAATGATATAATGGGCAATGCAATATGCTAAGCATCTATTACTTAGTGAGATAACTCCAGATATGCTTACTGATAGAACACATATAGTCAAAATAGGGAAATCCATCTCCAACAGCAGACCTGTAACCAGTGGTGTTCCATAGGGATCAGTCCTGGAACCTCTATTGTTTGGAATCTATTTCTCCGAAGTACAAGTAAAAACTAAAGGTCTGTGGCTGACAAAGTTTGCTAATGACTGCAAACAGGGAGTGGTCATAGAATCTCCAAATTATGTCAATATCCTACAAGAGGATCTTACACAAACAAATGATTGGTGCCAAAGTCATGGCCTTTAGCTCAATGGAAAAAAATGCATTATCATCCCTTTTGAAAAGAGCGATGTTCTTGCTAACTACCACATCAATAGCAACACCCTAAGTACACATTCAGTGGTGAGAGACCTGGGCACACTGGTTGCCAGCAACCTTATCTTTGATCACCATGTCTCCACAGTGGTAAGAAGGGAATTCTATATTGCTCATCTCCTAAGTAAGGGCACTGCCACCAATAAAAGAGAAGTAATAATCTCCATGTGCTCTTCCATCATCAGGGCAATAACTGACTACAACGCCCCTTTTGATATGTAACTTTCCAAGCACCTGCAGCAATTGGAGAGACCACAAATTCAAACACTTCAGCATCTGTCCTATGTGGATTGTCTGAAATCATTTTCACTTTATTCTGTTTCATACAGACTACTCAGAGGTAATCTCTGACTTGCATATAAGGCAGTCCCTGACCCTGCTTTATTGGAAATGCTGCATATCTGCAAGTCAAATGATACATGAGTTTCTCACCCTAAAGACCTTAATCTGGTATGTGACATTAATAGAATCTGCTCAAGGGATAGATTTGTCTCCCAGAAGTTATCATACCTTTGAAACAGACTCCCACTTCATGTCAAACAGAGAACCTCATTGGCCCTCTTCAAATGGAATCTAGACGATTGGATGGGAAACCATAAATTCACCATGGGGGTTCCACCTGTGTCCTTCTTGGACAGGGGCAATAGCTGCTGACCGTGAAAATAAGGGTAGAACTTGGATAGGCTTGTAAGAGCCCTAGGGCCATTAACCTAGTCACTTCCTATGATCCTATACCTGTCAACTGTACAGATTTTCACAGAATGTCCATATTTTTGCCTCATATTTTGGTCTTTTTTTTATAAAATTGTGTTTTTTCTGGCAAATTAGTGACAAATCATTGAAGACTGAAGTTAAAAAATAATGACAGATATTTGAGTTTCAGACTACATACCCTTTGGAAAATTCATGCTATTACAAAACCTGTTATTCTTTCATCTATCTAAATTTGTAAGAGCAATATTTAAAAATCGTCCCTATTTATGGGCCTTTGTCACCATTTTATTAATGGCTTTGTCCAGATTTCTTGCCCTAAGAGGTTGAGAGGTATATGATAATCTATATCATCATTAGTCCCCTACCTCTCATTTTCTACATGGGGTCAGGGTGTCAACTGTGTATTCAATGCCACTCTCCTACCTTCTTCAACACTCATATCAGATTGTCACGGGTCTTCTCATGCAGTCCATTCACCTCTTTGCTGGATGCTGTTGTTTCCTTGTTCCTTCTTACTGCCTGTTCGAAATTATCTTCACCAGATTGTCTTCTGCTTCCTGCACATGTACCCAAACCACCGTAATCTATTCTTTGATCTTTTCTGCTATTGGAGGTACTTTGGCTTCTGCTCTTACATCTGCATTTCTTCCTCTGTCCCACAGTGTGCACCCTACCACCCATGTCAGGCACTTCATCTCCATGACCTCTTACTTCCTCAACTGCTCTGCCTTTATTGACCAGGTGTCTGTACCATACATTGGTACTGGTCCCACTGTTTTGTACACCTAACTTCTCAGCTTCTTTGGCATCCTTCTATCACACACTATACCTGACACTGTGCCAGATGGCTGAAGCCCATCTGATTCTAGCTTTGACTGCCTCAGATTTTCCTTCTCGTCAACCACCCATCCCAGATACTTGAAGCTGTTAACCTGTTCCACTTTTTTCCCTTCTATCTTATTTCTCAGCTTCTTATGATTTCCCCTATTTGTTGCCATTGCAACTGTCTTAGCTGTACTCACTTTCATCCCATGTGCCTTCAGTTTTGCATTCATTCATATATCCTTTGCCAAAGTTATTGCTTAGAGTCTGCCTGTAATGCCACATAATCTGCATACAGCAACTTTGTTGATCTGTCCTCTCTGACCTGTTTTCTTATGTAATCCATCACTAGTATAGGCAGCAGTGGGTTCAGAGCTCAACCCTGATGCTCACCAACTCCCACTGGGAACCTCTCCGTGAGACGAAACGCAGTTTGTACTTAAGTCATTGGGTCCTTATACATAGCTTATACTAATTCTACCATTGTTCCTTGGACTTTGAACCACTAGAGGACTGCCCAAATCAGCTTTCCTGAGGCATTGTCATATACTTTCTCAAAGTCTAGGAATGCCCAGTTGGACTCTTTCCTTATTTCTATCCCAACTATTTGTCACACTCCAAACATTGGGTCATTTTGCATGCTAATTTGAATCTGAGCTGCTCATCTCCCATCTTACGTCCTACTACTCTCATATACATTTATCAATCATCCCCTCCAGACCTTTCATGCATTGTGGCAGGAGTTTGATTCCTCTGTATTGCCCACAGTTGTGGATGTTCCCATTGTTATGTAACACTGGTGCTAGTATTCCCTAGTCATCTGGGATATGCCTTTCTCTCTATACTGCTATGAGTACCCTCAGGAGACATGTCCCCCCTATCTCACCCAACATATTTACCACATCTGCTGTGACCTCACCTGAGTCTGCTGTGACCTCACCTGAGTCTGCTGCCTTCCCTGACTTCATTTTCATTAGTGCTGTTCTTCTTTGGTGGGCTCCTCCTCTTCCCTCATCATAGGCTGTGCCTGGGGCAGTATATCTACTGTGGAGTTTTCTTCATTCAGAAGCTGCTGGAAGTACTCCTTCCAACTGCCTTTCATGTCCTGTGGGCTGGTGAGCAGTTTATTGCTGGCATCCCTCATTGAGAGTGTCTGACTATCTTCTTTATCTTTCTGTCTTTGCCTAGCAACCTGATATAGTTTCTTTGCATCATCTACTGAGTCAACTTCCAGAAGCTGGTGGTGGGATTCTGACGCCTTGTCTTTTGCTATGACAACTCCTTTCTTGGCCTCTTTATTAGCCAACCAATATTCTTTCCTAACCTTTCTTAGCCTCTTTGTTTACCAACTGGTATTCCTTCTTAGCCTGGCCCGTCTTTTCTATCTCCCACTTTTTCCTGCACTCCATCTTCCTTTTGATAATTTCCTGGACTTTTGCATTTCATCACCAGCTTTTCTTACTTACCTTATTTCTGTACTTGGCTTGACCATATTTTATTTATTTTTTATTTTACAGTTAGTTTCCCATGATAGTCCATTGGGCCGAGAAGAGCCCATTTTCGATGGAGTCCTGGGGAGAAAAGCTCCATAAAGACATTATACAATGTTACAAATCATATGCAATTAAATGATACAGTAATACTGGTGAAGAACATAGTATTAAAAATTACAATCTTCAATAGAAATTATAAAAATAAAAATTAAGAAAACTGTAGATATTTACAAATACATTTGTTCATACAATGGAGATATTACAGTAGAGACAAGGGAAATTCATATAGGTATCACATGATAGATAAGTAGGGTAATTGGGACTGGAGGAGTTTAGTGTAGAAGTAAGAAAAAGGGGATAATTGGAAGTAGAGTAAAAAGTTAAGAGGTGTAGAGAAAGGTGGATTAGGAGACATATTAACTTAGTGTGAGGTATGGGAAGAGAGAGGAAGGGAGAGTGACAAAACAGAGTGCAATGCTGATGGAATTATGTTGGGTGAGAGCAGGAACATTCCTCGAGGGATATGAGATGAGAATGAAGCAATGTCTTAAAGGTAGAATGGTTGTGGGTGGTACGAATAAGGGGTGGTAGGGAGTTCCAAAGGCATGCTGGAGAAAATGATACTAGATGTTTGCCTGGCAGAGGGGCAGGCTTGTGCAGTTCAATCAGATTGTGGTTACTGGATCTTAGGAGTCTATCACTTTAATGCATTTTTAGAGAGGAGCCAAGGGAGGGGCAGACAGAGGAGTTAAAGGACAACCGCGCCCTCAGACTCAAAAAACATTAATTTCATCACGGTTTGATGGTTCCTACATTTTAACAGCACTCTGAGTTATTTTGAGCTTTTTAGATATTTTTAGATGCAATTTCTGACTCTGACCACATGGGGTCTGGCATATTGAAAAAATTCAGACTGTTTACTCTGCCTCTAAGTATCGCAGAATGCATTATTTGTCTCCAAAAAATTGCATCAGATCTGCCACGTTTTGCCTTAAGTTGCTGTGACTTCATTGACTTAACAGGCATTCACTGCAGTCTTAAAATCCCCTACTTTTGGTTAAATTGTTATCCTTTTTCAATGACCACTTGAAACACAAGCAGTGCAAATGCTACAGAACAGAACTGAAAAGTGCATTTTCTAACTCTTTCATCTTAGAAATGCTAAATTGCTTTCTTTTGTGAAGGCTGAAATCTAGCTCTTCAAGGAATCTCCCCTCCCACTTCACACCTACCTTCCCTAGCTGTCAAAGAGCCAAGGGTAATTTGACCCATTATCTGCATGTGATTGACAGCTTGTCACAGCAGGTGACCAGAGTAATGTACTGTTTGCTTGTCTGCCTTTTCCTCCTTACAGTGGGAGACTTTTTTTGTTGCACTCCTCCTGTCAAATTTAAAACCAAGCGACATAGCACTGGCAATAATCCCTGCTTTGCAAAGCATCAATCTGCCACTTATTTTCCCTTCCTGTTAAATAGCTAACAAATGATACACTATAAACAAACTATTTCAGACTTGCATGACAGCACCCACATGCTTTTTTTGAGTCAATATTTAAAAACAAAATTATGGTAGTGCATACCACTTGTAATTTGTTGCACTGTTTAATTGTGCCAGACATCGGCTTATGCAAAAACATGCTGTTACTGTCTATGCATGGTCACTGCAAATTTATCCTCTTACTTTTTGTAACCGTTACTGTACTTCATTACATATCAGTAGGGCTCTTCAGAATAGTGAGATTATATAGTCTGCTTTTTTGGCTGGACTTTCACAGTTTCAGCAATGGGCAACTACATATACTCCATCATATGTTGGTTTACTCAGAATTTCACCGCTTAGTATGCATGGTCTTACTACATTTTTTGCTTTAATTACAGTATCTTAATTTACAAAGTATGCGCTCTATCCATTTATCTCTATAAATATAACCCCTGTATACATTAAGACTGCAGCGTAATGAAGATCCGTCACCTGTTAAACATTTGTCATTTTAATGGACCTTACAAATCTACAGTAATCAAATACCATTTAATTTTTCAAAATGTACCAGAAGTCAACTGATCCATCATAAGACATACAAGATAAGCTGGCTTTTGGTTTACAATGTGCAAAAGTGGCAATTCCCACAGAACTATTGTGAAAAGCCTCTGTACCTCGTCAAGGTAGCCAGCATCACAGAGGTCCACTCACACCACAATACTTCTGTCTACAGCCTGATCCACTCACATCACCACTTGCATTACACCCTTGCATGTAACAGGCTTCCAGATGCATGCGACGCTTGCCCAACAAAAATCTCTACATGCCGACATTTATTCATCAAGGACCAGTCCTTAGACACACTGTACAAGCTCCAGCTGCCGACAAATAAAAAGGAATCATACACAACTTCATACCGCTCCATCATTCACACAGCCCTTAGTGCAAATCCAGGCTAATACAAGACATTCCACAAGAGTAGTGGTCTCTTGGTCTACATCTGCACAGCATGACAGATCTTACACAAGTTATGCCAATCGATTGACCTTTCTTATTTTATTTAATTCTAACAGCGCACATACACATCACTATTTCAGAAAAATTTAGTATCACTTCACAATACCAGTATACATATTCTATAAAATATTAGCATTTGTCCAGAGCCTCAACTGCTCAACAGTAGGAACACCATGTACCTCAAAATTGCCAACTTGCATGCTCAGCTACTTGTTCCCAAATGACCGACAAGCAGACAAAACAGTTTTTTATTTACATGTGTTTCATCAACCGGACCAACTTGTTACAAACTACTATGCCTTACTTTGCTGCCTGCTCCCTCAGTGCTACTCCATACATGAATGCTTCACTATTTCATGCAAGGATTGTTATTCCATTGAACATGGCACTTTCCAAGTGCATAATGTGCAGGACTGTAATCATATCATTCACAGTTCAAGCCAAAAAGATACATTTACAGTGACTGCATGTAATAACCAGTCCATACACCGTCAGTAATACAATTCTACCTTACATAGCTTATCGATTCCATCCATTAACAACTTAAGAACCATTCATCCAGTTAACTATATTCATCAAGTCAGGAAACCTTAACATTACACATCACAAACCATCCATAATACATTTGTAGACTCCATTTCACATCACATGATTTCATTGTAGCACCATGTTAGACATTGTATTGAACACGAGACAAAGTCATTGCTGCATGAATCAAATTGTAACCAAACATCACTTCTTAGTTATTATAGTTTACATGTGCCAACTCACTGATAGTCTGTCCAACTTTAGCAACACTATTCATTAAAGATTGGATTAATCAGTATTCCAATGGCAATGGATTAATCTGTATTGAAATGGCAATGGAAGTACTCCTTTGGCTGTTCCTGTTGGGGGTTGCTACAGCATATCCGTTTGCCTTTTGTCCTGTCCTCTGCATCTTGTGTCAGACACCACTTGCATGTCCTCTATTACAAACCTTACCTTAGGCCTTGCTCTTATCCTCTTACCTGGCAACTACACTTAGTTTAGACAATAATGCCTGCATCCTAACCCTTCCTATACGTGTCATATTGGTTAGATGCTCGCAAACAGTCACCTACCCTTAACCACATTTAAGGAGCAGGATCTATGGACATTTTCTTCTACACTATGTGCCACCACCTGTGGAGGAGACACCCACTGCATGTCTGATCAACTCACTGTATCTCTTTACATCCAGTTTGTACAGAATCATTTTGTAAAATTGTAAACATGTCATTCTCTGCCAAGTTGCATTATTTCACACGTGGTTCCCTATGTTTCGCCTACATCATGGCCACTACTCCGATGTTTCCGTACTATGTGCCTCAGCACTTTGTGTAGCTCTATGAACATGGGCTATAAAATTTATGTACACACTGACCAGCCTTAACAAAATCACCATTAGGAGCCAGGCCTACACATGGCATAGTCTGTCCACTGCCACCCACAGGAGCCAGTGCACAATCACAGGATGGGGAGGGTGTGAAGGAATACTGCAACATGGAAGACATGGACATCTTTCTGGTAACAATTCACACAACTTTGATGTCCTCCAGTTCCACTGTTGTACTATTCTACGTGGTTGCCTTCCACAGCTCACCATGAAGGCTATTGTTTGCTAGATGTTTCCCTAGGAAAAGGTGGAGGACAGCCAGGTCCAATCTGGCTCTGGCCATTGCGATTTTGTCCTGCTTGCATTTTTTACATAACGTCTCAACTAAGGAACAACTAGCTACTTCAATGATAGCATTGGTGCCACGTTCATTAAGTCTCCTGAAGAGGCCATGGATCTTCTGTAGTGAGCTGTACTACTTCCATGCAATGTGTTTCCATGGTACAGGTAGCCAAATGTAATTACCTTGCAAAAAAGAGGCTGAAGTGTGGAGTATGACCACTACTTTTCCACACAGCCAGGGGGTGCAAAGACAAAATCCTCAACTCTTTTACACACTCTGATATGGGCATAAAACCCAATTAGTCTGTGAACATCCACAGTATGGATAACAGAGGTTCCAGAATAGGTCTATCACCATTGCCATGAAGGACGGTTTGGTCTTGAGCAAAAACATTACATCGACTAGATGGGAGACCCTCCAGTCCGAGGTTACTGCCCATCAAATGTCATTGCTTCATGTGTAAACATTTAGGTGAGGCTTTGACATCTCTCTCACAGGGGGCTCTGTTCAGTAGTTTTTACTTCTAGTTAAACAACCCATGTAGGTGTCCATTTCATATGGTGTCTTAAACGTAGAACCCCTTTCCTGAAGGTTCTGAAGGTAGTCTGTATAATGGTGCATTCAGGTTGCGGCAAGCAGAGATATAAAAAAAAATGTCCGTTTATAGCTCATTATGCACCTGTCTGTATTCATTAATACACAATACAGGATTAGGCGGATGTCACTTTCCTGTGTCTCGAAAAACTTTGTAAAATTCATGGAAAATAGTTTTCTCTTTGATAGGCAAGATTGCCTTGTTCATCTCTGATCACTACAGTGTTTAGTTGGTCCACTGAGTGTGGTAACTTGGTGTGATTGACCAAAGAGAGAACCAGTGCTGTCTTGGCCAGTAGTGAGTCAACCTAAAGATGTACCCCTTGTCCGGCTTAAATTTCAGCTGCACATTTGGAAATAATGGGAAGGGTGGTAAAGCATGCAGACATTTCCCCTGCCAAGAGGTCGAGATGGCATCACTTATTGCTGCCTTTTATTCCTTTGTCCTTTTGCAATGCCAGCCTAATTGCCTATTGGAAAAGACGAACAGGTGCATTTGAGGTATGCCCTATGTGTGGTCCAGTTCCAGTAAGATCTCTGAAGCTGTACAGAATGCCCAGGTACATCCCAATGGGTGTCACTTAACTGGTCAATCAGGGGTAATCTTGCATATTCTAGCAGTCGTTAGAACCACAAAACAGTTAAATTTACGTTAACTGCCGTGAGCTATTAATGGTATAGGGGTAGTATCACCTAGTACCATCAATAGCTGGGGATAATATTACTCATAATTAGGTTAATTGAAAAAAAATTGTCACAATTTACTTACCCAGTCCACATTAGTAATGTGCTGTTTCAACCTGGAGGTTTACTACAGTCACCAAATCGTGAAATATGTCTAGCAATCACCATAGTCTTCTCAGGACGTTCACACCTAGCAATATTCTTTGGTATGTCAGGTATAGACATGGGTTGCGTTTCCAAGATCCCTCGCTTAGCTTTTATAACTTCCAACATCAGGTCATATATGTAGTCAAACTTTCTTTTCTCAAATATTGGTTTGGCTACCCATTCCTGTTTTGCTTTCGGGTACACCACGCGATACCTTGGCTCTCCCTTTGCTGCTGACTTCTTTGTAGGGAATCTCACCACTGCTTGCTCACGATGAAGGTTCTCGTTATGATCCAGGATGGCAAGTATGATTCTTGCTTTCATTCTTGCAAAACTAAAGTGCTCAAACTTGGGGCAATATTTCCATAGTAATGCATGGAACACCCCGAGGTCACCAGTGTGGCAGAATTTGGTGATGTGCTTCAAATCTTTAATGAGAAATTTGTTTGCAACAATTCTCTTCAATGCACTGTGACAGGCATCATCTTCTTCCAGCCACTTTGTCTCATCTCCATCGATGAGTGGCATTTCATGTCCACAACAGGAAACCTTCTTGCCACTATCCCAACTGTGTTGGTCGGTTACATGGTAGAGCAACGACAACCATTTCTCCTCTAGTACTACTTCATCCCCTTCACACGTTTCAGCACACCACCACAGGTGATTTGAAATACTGTGGCACCCCTGCAGTAAGTCTTGCTTGCCTCTCCTTTTCCCAGCTTCAGCAATTTTCTTAGTCAAATTCTTGGTCATATGCCACACATCAAACTGATGATCCACCTTTGGAAATTATGTGCGTATCAATAACCTTATCCCAGGATGTCTGTCTGTCGCCACAAGGCTGACATTAACATTTTTATCCATCAAGTTTTTCAGGCACTTCTTAAAAGCTTTCTTCTGCAGTGCCACCGAGGATACACCTCTGCAGACCTACTCCAGACAGAAATCTACAAAGAATCCAGAATCCAGGTCCATCATGCTGTAGCAGCAGTACTTGGCAGAATAACCTGGACTATCACATCGCCCATCTCCAGCTAACCTTACTTCCTTACCCATTGCATCTCCTTAGGTTCATAGGTTCATAGGTTCATACTAGGCTATCTGCCCTAGGGCATTTATAAGCCTAGCCAGAGTGTGTATGGCTTTCGCCACCCATATTAAATTAATTTTGCTATGCCCTTTTTCAAGGTTAGTATACTGTGCCTCTGTCTAACAGTGACACAGAAGTGATACCTGGGGTAAAACTATGATCTCCCATCCACTCATCAAGATTCCTCTTGAAGAGAGTCAATGAGGGACTCTGCCTAACCTGGACTGGGATTTTATTCCAGAGTGAAGGGAGCCTCTGGGTTATGAATCTGTCCCTCCAGCATGTCCTATTTATTTCAGTGCTGAGGTTCAAGTCCCTCGAGCGTGTAGCTCGATGGGATTTGGATTTTCTGAGGTGCAGCATGTCCATTAATTCCGGGTTGGACATGGCTTTATACGTCAGGCACAGATCGCCTCTGAGCAGGCGGTATGCCACTGAGTAGAGCTGGAGTTTCTTTAACCGGGCAGCATACGGCATCTGTTTGAGCCCTTGATCCTCTTGGTGAGGTACTTTTGGGGTCTTTCCAGTTGCTGCAGGTGTCTGGTAAGGTACATCCCAAAGGGGCATTGTACTCAATTATGGGCCTGATGAGGGATGAGTAAAGAGGCACGATGACCTCCCCTGATCTAGATGTGAATCCCTTCATGATTAGGTGGGCTATATAAAATGTTTTTCTAACCACTTTGGCCACGTGGTTGTCAAATGAGAGATTGCTATCAACTTGGGTCCCCAGGTCCCTAATTACTTCTTCTGTACTTAATGGATTACCACCTATGTGGTAATTTGTGGGCACTTTGTTTTGCCAAAGGGATGACTATACACTTTTTGGCATTTAGCTTGAGGCCATGGCTCTGGCACCAGTTGTCTGTTTCTATGAGGCCCTTTTGGAGGATGCTTGTGTCGGCTGGAAAGTCTATTATGGCGCCCAGTTTGCAGTCATTTGCGAACTTGGTCAGCCACAGTCCTTCCATGTTGGCCTGTACCTCCGAGAAATATATACCGAACAAGAGAGGTCCCAGGACTGAGCCTTGTGGGACACCACTTGTAACTGGTTTGGAGTCTGACATGGCTCCAGCTATTCTAACCATGTGGGTTCTGTCCTTGAGCCAGTTTGCAACCCATCTAGTGACATAGAGGTTTATATTTAAGCTGGTGAGCTTATCTATAATGCCCGAGTGGGGTATTGTATCAAAGGCTTTTGCGAGGTCCAGGTAGGCTGTGTGGACCACCTTTCCCTTGTCAATGGCCTTGGTGACTGTTTCAAAGAAATCAACCAGGTTCAAGAGGCAGGATCTGCCCTTAACAAAGCCGAACTGGGTAGGATCCAGTATCGGTAGGTCCCCAATATCTTTATTTATAAGGTCCATGATGATCCTTTCCATAGCTTTGCAGACCAAGCTAGTGAGACTTATGGGGCGATAGTTTCCAGGATCCGATGAGGCACCACCTTTGTGGAGAGGGACCACTGTTGCTGTACGCCACTCTTTGGGTACATATCCTGTAGTAAGGCTGAGATTGAACAGTAGTTTTAGGTTTGGGTTTAGCTCTTCTTGGAGTTCATGTAGGATGCAGCCCGGGACACTGTCTGGTCCCATTGATGCTGTGTTTCTTGCTTTGGAGAGGGCAGCTCTAACCTGAGCATCTGAGATGTCAGGGGGGCAGCCCTCTGCTGAGATAGGTATTAGCCCTTTTGGTGGGGAGGGGGGGAGAAGTTTGTGCTGAACCTGTCAGCTAGGATGTTGGCAATGTCTGTGGGTTTGGTGTATTTTTTGTCATTTTGGGCTAATTCTGAGCATATCTGAGAATTCCCACCCAGGTTGCTAACATAACTAAAGAAAGCCTTGTGATTATCCTTAGTGTCCTGTGCAATTTTTCTCTCGAAGCTGGCCTTAGACGATTTTATGAGTGCCTGTAGTTTTTTGCTAATACTGATCAGAGACGCCTTCTCTTTTTGGGATTTTGCTCTATCATGTGGTAGCTTCCTCCTTCTATTGTATAGTTTGTTTATGGCTGGGGTCCACCAGACAGGACATCTGCCTTTGGAGGATTGGGTCTTGGTTTTATTTGGGATTGCGTGATCCATGCATTCCTGAAGGTGTTCATAGAATGCATTTATAAAGGATTTTGTGGTCTGGGCCGTATTATCCACAGGCCCGGGGGCTTTGAAGGATTCCACCTTGGTTTTGAGGAGTGTGAAATTTGCTTTCGAGAAGTTTTTCACTGTGGTTTTCTGGGCATGGGGTGGGGTCGGGATGTGAATATCCAGTGAGATTAGTTTATGGTCTGATCTTACCAGTGAGGGATACACTTCTGGTCTGGAGCATAGAGTCCCCATGTTGGTGATGATCAGGTCCAGTATATGTTTCCCCTCTTGTGGGAGTGGTAACAAGTTGTTCCATAGCATTTGAGTTTATAAATTCTAGGAACCTTTGGGCTAGGGTGTTGGAGCTAGAGTAATGCTCCCAGTCTATGGTTGGGTAGTTGAAGTCACCCAATATAATGGTGTTTGGAGAGACCTTCATATTTTCCAGTGTTCTCAGGAAGGCTGAATGGGGTTCCTGGGTTTGTGAGGGTGGTCTGTAGCAGGCTATAAACTGGAAGGCAGTTTTACCCACTGTTAGTTGCACATGGATAGTCTCTGATGCTTCGTGCTGTGCCACCAACCTGGAGGTGTGGGTAACATTGACGAATATTGATACTCCCCCTCCTTTTGTGGTTCGGTCCAAGTTTTGGGGCCGAAAAGCATGGTATGAGGTATAACATGATAGTGCAGGGGTGCTCTTGAGATCCTTGAACCAGGTTTCTGTTACTGCATAGATATCTATGTTCTCCATGCTAAGGAGAGTTTCGAGTGCGTGCATCTTGAGGTTTAGACTTCTGGTGTTGAGTAGCATTAATCTTAGTTTCTTATCCCTTGTGATACCTATGGAGGTGGTTTTGTCTTTTGAGCCTTGCCTAAAAAAGGCACTATGGGGGTAGCAAGAACCTTTGCCAATATCCAAAAGCCCAGGGGTGACAGGTGCAAGCCATCCCTAGCAAAGCATCGTGGCTTGTCGAGCATGTCATCCCAGGCTGACAGGCATTGGATCCCCTTTGAATGACACCAATACTTAAGCCAATTGTTGAAATTGATAATCTTGTCTTCATACTGTGGCATCATTCTTGGTGAGGGTAAGATGCTACTCAAGGTCAGGGTCATACCGGCCTGGGATACATGCTCAGAGAGCTCCTCTATGTCTCTTTTCATGTAGTCCAGGGAGGTACGTCTCAGGTCATTCACACCAGCATGGACAATGACTGAGTCATATTTGTACTTGCATTGGAGTGACCTGAGTGCTTGTGTTATGTGGCGGATCCTAGCGCCCAACAGGCAGCTCACCGTGACCTTCTCCTTGTTCAGCCTGGTGATTGTGACGTCAGTGTGCCTGATGATAGAGTCACCTATTACAAGTGTATCAGGTGTGTTGTTTAGCCTTAAGGGCTGTGACTGTTCGGCACACTGGCTTTGTGAGCTATGTGTTGCACATGTTTTGTTTTGGGGTAGCGGTTGCTTGGGTGTCTGCTTTGGAGGTCTCTGCTGCTTAGGCAGATTTTTATTTAGAGCCTCCAAGTATGTTTTTGTGTGTTTATGTGTTTGGTTTGCTGTCGTGGTAGGTCTATGTGAGACTGGAATTGTAGTGAGTGTGGTTTCCTTCTCCTCCTGACTGGTTACGCCAGTACTGAGTTGAGAGAGCTTAGCCTCCAGTTTGGCTATATGGTTGCATCTCTCACATGTGTTGGACTTTGTTGGGAGGAAGAGAGGGTTGTCTGTGTATATGAGGCAGTTGTAACATTGCCTCAAGATTCCCAGATTCACCAGCTGGACTGGAGAGGAGATTGACAACTGACCTTTGGACATGCTACAATAGTATTGGGAATTTCTTTATAATTGAAAAAAATGGCCAATGGGGAGAAAGGTACTCCAGGGGGTGTTTGTGAGGGTGTAGTGCTTTTAATTTTTTAGTTCTGACTTATATAATTGCTTTAGTGAGCAAGTGCCAGGTAACTTAAATGCAAAAATGACAAACAGTAACTTTCTTTCAAGTGAAACAAGGAAATAAGTACAGACGAGTCTGATGCTGTGTCCAAGTATGCTGCAAAACTGGGAATAAATACTCCCATTGAATAGAATAGAATGTGGTTTCACTTATAAATTCAAGTCCCAAATAAGCACTGAATTGCGCTATATGTGCATATGTACTTCAACTGAAAAGTACAGATGATGCCAGAAGAAGATTGCCAGCTGGCATTCGGCCTATTAATGGTTGACTTTCCCAATGCAGAACTTCATGTCCACTAATGCATGAAACATTCACCGAGACATAGGATCCCAACTTCACTTTCCTCAGTTCCACAGCTGGTGTGTGGCATTGTGGACAGGTCAGTTTTAGCAACACGCAATCCAGGCAGGACTCAAACACAATGAACTTTGATTCACTTACCATCTTCTCGTCTTCGTCCTGTTCCAGTACTGTGTCTTCGATCTCGGACGTAGACAAGTTGTCAGAAGTGTACAACCAGTCTGGATCCTTTTCCACATCATCTGACCACTGAGAAAGTGAGGAACTGCTATGCATGCTCATGTTATGGACGTCCTTTCGTAGCTTGACCGGAGTACTGCAATGTGTCATCTCCGCAGCAATGTATGCAATGTGTCATTTCCGCAGCAATGTATGCACTAGAGCTACATGTGGCCTCTTCAGTGCAACTTTCGTCCTTTTCATTGTGACATCTACTGTCACTCAGGCGATGATTGGCATTATTGAAACTGTGCTGTTGTGGTCCATACGCACTCAATTCTGTTTGTACATCCTTCGATTTTATAAAGTATGTGTGGTCTAACAGTGGTGAGACTCCTACTTCTGGAACCTGTACAGCTGCATCAATCATAGTGTGTGGTACTGTTTGAAGGTCCTTTAGCTTGACTTGAATTCCTATGCTGCTACCTTTCTTTTGGCGAAACTTTGTCTGGTATGCGACTGTACTCTGACTGCAAATCCCAGTCTCCATTGCATATACGTCCATGTCTTCATTTACCTCTTCATACAAATCAGTTGCTTGAACCTACAATCACATAACAAGTGTTAATCAGTCAATGCTTGACTAATGACAAAGTAAACTACATACACTATCTCTGCGATAACAGCATAAGCATTTTGATCGCTGAGATCCTGAGTCAATATATTCAAGGGAGTCCCAATGAACTCCATAAAAATGTAGTAATTTAGACTATTACTCAGACAACCATAACACAACCCGTAGACTGAATGCTTATCCACACTCGCATATTACTCTAGCTTTTCATCAAAACTTACTTCCACACATTCTTGGCGCGCTTGACAGTCTTCCATTCGGTCATCCACCATGTGTCTTGACGCATCATTATCTGCATCCCTTTGATTCTGTAGCTGCACATGCTTCCTCTGCAACAGATACAAAAAGTAAGGCTCATTAAAATTACATTCACCTGAGTAGTGACTAATGATTTGTGTGCTGAAGAGGTAATACAATTACACTCACCTTGCGTTGCACAGACCGTTGCTCTGTCACAAGGTCTTGCAATGTAGGCTGCATTGTACTCAGAAGGTCTTCAATAAGCTGCATGTAAAAAGCACATCCATTAACTGTTGCAAATTGAAACACATGCAGTGCCAGTATCTCACTATGCAAACGTCAGTAGACTGATTAAACCTTTCATTGCTCCACTGATGTTCTCACCTTCTGCTGCTGTTTCTGCTGCAACCGATGTACTGAAGATGTCCGTGTCTTGCTGTTCGAAAGAGAGAAAATTGATGGTACTGCCCCTTTTATTAATCTTCGAATTGGTCGCTTGGGTCTCATCTCATCAGGAAGTAGCTGTTGCTGGTAGTCAAGGTGAAACTGGCTCTGCTCAAAGTGTTGAGAGCAGAGGAAATGTCGTGGCTTTGCACTACCCAATACTTCCTTAACAAACTTCGGTATGCTGCCAACATCTCTACCACAGTTAATCACCCACTGTCTACACAGGTTGATATCACATGGAAACCGATGGAATGATACCCCCTGTGGCAGATTGTCTTGGTGCATACTACAGTTGATTGCAAAGCAGGATGGCATTGTGACGATCACCTAATAAAAATAGAAATTACTATATGAAATCATACAGTAATCACACAACTAATTCATGGTAAACTTGTTACACTCCATGATATTGATACAACCTGTAAGACTTCAACCGTTAGAATCAATGTTCAATGAAATATCCAACTTTAATAGTGGCCGCCTTCATGTGACAGTCATGCAATACATTTGTCAGTGTCACTTTCATCCACCTTATTTTCTCTGCGATCAAAGTGTATCCTCGCTTCTAGCCTTTACACGACACATGGAAGTCGACAATTACTCCGATTCAAACTGGGGCACTGTAAAAATCTACTTTTCTACATGAGCAATGTGAAAGCAGTTCTAATTCAGGTGAATTTCTCCCCTTACCACAAAAACACTTTGTGCTACAAATAAATGAAATGATGCAGGATGGCATATAGTGATCATATGGTAACTCTGCCACAGCCAAATATCTTAGGAATTCATTAGTCTTGCATAGGCGGTGTGACCGGACCAGTACATAATTAAAAAACACTTAGACGACGAAATACACTTAGTTTGTCTGCATGGTGGGAAGGATGTCAACAGTTGCACTGGTGGACATTCGCCAAGGATTGAAAGTTGCTCAAACATTGCTATAAAAAGATAATCACCATCATGATATACAATAGTGAAAATGGCTGTAAGTACATACTCTGCTCTGAGCAGCATCAATTTAAGGCGATGGTAGACAGATGTACACATGACACATTAAGTATCCAAGTCAATGATTCACACATTTTATTAGTGCACAAATTTCAAAATAAGCTAGTGTATACAGGATTTAAAAAGTAAAAGCATTTGTCAATTGTGACCAGCAATGCACAGCTATAGTAATAAGAATAGACATGTCAGTGTTCTGAAAAAATCCATAGTCCCTCAAAGGGTTTAAATCCTGTGTACAAATCATCATCTGCACATGGAAACTGTACTCGAATTCGCGACACTACACAAGCGGGAAGCACCATTCGATTACCAAATCAAAGCCTTTGATTGTTACGCACCCACAACACATATGCATGGTACGCCACAACCCGGTACAACCTGAAATACAGAGCAATCCTGTGGTCAGAGACAGACAGAGACAGACAGAGACAGACAGAGACAGACAGACAGACACAACCAGACAGACAAAGACAGACACAGACAGACAGACACAACCAGACAGACAAAGACAGACAACGTACTTGTTTGTCCACTGCGGTGGTTGATAACACCCTCTATGCTGACACAGAAGCCTGAATATAGTTTTTAAAACATGGGTATAAAGGCATGCCGAGTCAAACTGTGGATGCACAGTTATGCATGCAGTGTAACCTGATGCTGAAGTTATTTCTGCCCATTTTTCAATTGCTCGTGGCGAAGACACACAACATAGGCATTCGAGCGACGTGGTCATCATTGTGCATTTGCCACATCGGCACCATGTCATACTTGACAGACTGCTGTAATCAGGGTCCGGCGAAGGCGGTTCATTCTCACCACTGTTGCACAAACGGCGCTGCTTCCTTGGCTCTCCAGGTCGATACCTGGGCTCAAATTGATGTCGCTGTCTTGCACTAGTTTGACTGTCCCTGCCATGAGTACTGTTACAATGTGGGAGAGAAGAGCCAAAGGAAATGCATGAGAATTCTCCAATACAGAAAAAATACATGTGTTCAGTGTTCCCAATATTGCATGCATGTATACATCCATATATATAGCAGACTGGACGAAAAATCAATCACCCTCACTGAAGACACCATTGACAGTGTTTCAGTCTGGATAATGGGCAAAGTAAGCTATAACTATATATATATATCAGAAGGCATGTAATCACATTGCAAAAGGGGGAATGTAAGTAAATCAGCTGTCAGTGATATATGTTGGGTGGTCCTGACAACCAACTTTGAATTGTAGTTTGCATATTATCTGTTCCTGACACAATTTGTTCTTCATACCAGATTTTAATAATCAGGAAATGTGCTAGTGTGCAATGTACTCCACCCACTTCATGCAGACACACGTGCCCCTTGCTTGCAGTCAGAATCTGGACATTGAGGCATCAATGAGACAGACATTCAAAGATAATAATTTTAACCCGTGCCAGATATTAACTTCCGGTTTGGTTTATTTTCACATCAGACCCCTTGCACAAGAAACACACATTCCTGAATACACCTTCCTGATTATATTGTACAATGCAGTACAGTTTTATTGGGTGTTTTAATTTTGTTTAAAACATTCCTGAAAACAGTTAAACATAATGCATTCACCTATAAAGACAATACCGGCCAATTTGGAAAATCTCAATCACAAGTCTAGTCAAAATTCAAGTCTAAGCAAAACAAGCAGCCCTAAAAGCAAACCACTTCTCCTTGTACTCCAGTTCTAATTATCATTTATATTGAGCTTTATTAAACTACCAAGCTACATGCAGAAACTAGCAATCTGATACTCCCATGTGTAGAAATGTTGCTTATCCAAAAAAAAAACTGATGCCTGACAACAACTCCTACGTGTTTCATGGGGAAACCATGATCACAGTAAAAACTGAAAAGCAAACAGGAAACAAGCTCACAATACACTGCTTAAGAGATTACTGCACAGGATATGGACCACACATGGATTGGCATTCTGTTTAGTTTGCAGATAAATCCTGTTATGAGCTCTTAAAATAATGTAATCCTATCTTTTAGTACAAAGACAGTCATATGCATTTCAATCCCCAGGCTTATGTTATCTAGTAACGCAATTATTCTCTGCATGGCAACAGAAAGGCTTTCAAAGTTGGCAATTCTTTAACAGTATGCTTATTGCAACCTACTTGCATCCTACAATCTCAGACAAGATTACCAGTCTTACCAGATGGTCATTACAGCATTGCTACTTAAACACAGAGCAACAGGCAGTTTGAGAAGCTTAAATACAGTATAAAAAGATGACAGAAACCAGAACATCGTGCAAAATCAAGGAGAGATGAAAAGCCATTGTACTTGTGTCTACCTTGGAAGGGGGGATATTCTGCACATTTACACTGCATAACTGCTCCTCACCTTGCTTTGACATATGGAGAGCCAGTACATGGGGCAATTGGACATAAGTATGTCACAATTTGAAATCTCTCTGGCTAACAGCGATGGCCCTGACACATGTCATTCCTATGAACCTCACTGCAAGAAATCAGGACAAAGCCATACATAGTAGTGGGACAAAGGCACAAATAGAAGTGGGATTATTGCTCTTATAAACTGTGAAAGATTATGAAAAAAGAGTAGGTCTTGCATTAGTATGAATTTTCCAAAAGCTAGTAAATCTGAAACTGAAAAGTCATTTCTTTCTATCTTCATTCTCTAATGATTTGCCACTAATTGTCCCCAGAAAAACACCACAAATTTGTTAAATGGACCAAAATTGTGATGCAAAAAGATAAAATAGCCACACAATACAGCTGGGAACCTGGGAAAGACGGGGCACCTTTGATTATTTGTATTGCTAACTTGAGCAGCGGACAAAATTTAATAAAAACATTTCTGAAATGAAAATCCAGAACTGGATTATTATAGAAATTTGTAAACCCTCCAAGTTTTCTTCCAAAATTGATATTTCTGTGGAGGGATTATTAAGGGAAGTGCAACGTTTTGAGCCAAATGCAGGGACAGTTGAGAGGTTGGGATATGCCTAACTCTATCAAGCAAGCAGTTAATGCAGGAAATCTGGACAAGGCAAAAAATGTGTGGGGACATCTAAACAGTACTAAAAATTGATCTCGTATAAATTGAGACCGTTGATCGAACAGGTCTTGCTTTAGCATGCATTTTTCTGAAGATTATGAAGGCTGAAAACCAGTCTCATTTAGTGACTTAATTCCAAAAATAATGTGACAGAAAACCACAATTTTTGAGAGGATACAAATACCAGAAGGCTTACTTGCTAACATACACACACACACACACACACACACACACACACACACACACACACACACATGAAACACACACACACACACACGAAACACACACACACACACACACACACACACACACACACACACACACACACAAAACATGCACACATGACCCTTGCTTTCACTCAGAATCTGGACATTGAAGCAGCACTGAAATCGACATTCAAAGATAATACATTTAGCCCATGCCAGACATTAATTTAAGGTTCGGTTTATTTTCACATCACAGACCCCTTGCACAAGAAACACATGTTCATGAATATATATATATATATATATATATATATATATATATATATATATATATATATATATATATATATATATATACGTATATATATATATATATATATATATATATATATATATATAAAACAGTTTTATTGGGTGTTTTAATTGTTGAAAACATTCCTAAAACAGTGAAACAATATACATGCACCAATAAAGACAATACTGCCCAATTCGGAACATTTACAACACAAGTCTAGTCAAAATCAAGTCTAAGAAAAACAAGCAGCACTAAAAGCAAACCACAAATCCTTGTACGCCACTTCTAAATCTAATTTTTATTCAGCTTTATTAAACTACCAAGTAGCAAACAAGTATCGTGCTGAAACTACCAATCTCTGTGATACCCACTCTTGTAGAAATGTTGCTTACCCAAACAAAATCTGCTGCCTGAGTACAAGTATCCACTAGTTTCATGGCGAAAAAATGATCACAGTAAAAAATTAAAAGCAAAGATGAAACAAGATTTCAATACACTGCTTAAGGGATAACTGCACAGGATATGGAACACACGATATAGACTGGCAGCCTGTTTAGTTTCCAGTTAAATCATGTAATGAGCATATAAAATAATGTAATCCTGGCCTTTAGTACAAAGACTGTCATATGCATTTCAGTACCCCTGGCTTATATGTTATCTAGTTATGCCAAGTATTCTCTGCATGTCACAGCTGCTGGGCTTTATGGCAGGGACGCACTGGCCAATAGGGCCACATACACTCCTCCCACCATTAGTATGTGTCCCTGGCATAGGTCGGAGTAGGTTGTGTCCTCAACTCACTAACCACAGGCAAATACCCATGTCCATTTGTCAACATTAATCAACATAACCAAATAACCTACAGCCATATTTTCACACATTCAAATGACTAGCCCTACGATGGCTCACAGTCCATGATCAGTGCTCTGTCTTGAAGATACTGCGTACCACAGTAGATGCCTAAAGCAGTCTGTATAACTCTCCCCCTTATAGATATGTTAGAGCCCCTTTATATAATAGGCCAGCATACAGCAGGTTTCTTGCTGCTAGTTGATAGAAGGATAGCAATAAAGGGTTGTCAAAAACACTAAGGGTTCTGAAAATCCACCCACTCAAAGCACATAGAAACAGCCCATTGTGAAAAAAACTAGATGATATGAAAAACACAGTGCTTAAGTGAGTTTCATTTGCCATTCATATAAGCAGCTTGTCTGAATAAATTCATTTGTTTCCTTCATTTTAAACAGGTTTTGTCAGCTCTGTGCATTGCTGATGTAGTAAATCTGATATAAACCTCATAAAAACAGGAATTTCATGCTGTAATTTTTAATGACCGACTTCGCAACTGAAGGTGCAGTAAACTTTGTTAACTGGAACTCAAGCAACCAGAAAAAAAAATCAAACAAATACAGTACAATTTTCATGTGCTGCACTTTCTGTACCCCCCCCCCCCCACACACACACACAGAAACATACCTTATATTTTTAGAGTTTTAAAGTTTTAAAAAGGAAGATAGGAATAAATTCCCTCTTTCCCCAACCTAAGAACAAGTCAAACCTAACAAATAGTATAGGGTACACTATTAGTTAGGCCTATTATTAATAGTAACTCTCAAGTAACCAGAAACTACAGTTATCCGGCATCTACCAATCCCCATGGGTGCCGGTTAACTGAGAGTTTACTGTATATTGTGCACTTTGCAAATATCTTTAATGAAAGCAAATAAATAGATCAGGGTTAGGTCTTTCATTTGAACATGATCAGAAAATGTGCATAAGAGATAAATAAACACCAACAGATCTATTTACTGTACACACATACACACACCTGTTGTATATCCATTTTATACATATATATATATATATATATATATATATATATATATATATATATATATATATATATATATATATTTAAAAATGCAAAATACAAACATTAAACGTATGTAGAGATATAAAATAATGTGTGTACAATATGTGTCTCTCATACACAACTCAAAGATCAAACTACCAGTACTATAGGTGTGAATTATCAGCAGCAAGGCAAACCTTGAACATACAAAAGTTTGACAGTGAAACATGTAAACATGTTAAGTTTATCATACTAATTCATATATGAATACTAATTCATTGTGTTGTCAAGAATTCCCTTTAATCTGAAGCTCAGTGACCTCGGTGATAGATGTTATTAGTAGGGATCTTGAAAGGACAATTCCCCATTTTTGGGAAATACTTTACTAGTACAAATACAGAGTTTCTGTTCTGAAGCATTCATTGAACATTGCAGTTTCATGTCCATACTCTTCTCTGATAAACACATCTGTATGAGATGGGACGTTGATGTAATGGCTAAGGTGTTTACCTTACAGACACAATGTGATGGGCTTGATTCTCACATGGGGTAATTGGCTAATCTTAAAATGGCCTGCAAGGGCAGTTAGCCTTGAACCTATGAAGTTTTGTTATACAGCCCATTTAATAGCATCTCTACTGATAAAACCCATCCACTCTACAGACTAATAAAAACAAAATCTGACTCATTTTCAACTCCCTGCCTCAAGGAAAGTACAGTTGTGTAAAATCTTATCATAGCAGTAGATGTCATCTTCCTTTAGTGCTTCAAGGCATTGTATTTTACACATATGCTCCCTGCAAAAGGCATAGGCCATACAGGTGATATACAGATGCACATAATCCGAACTGGAAAAGCCCCAGGAAGAACAGAATGAATGGATGGAGCCCCTTTGTGCAAGGGGATTACTGCTGCTGTTCCCCACTCTGTCGGAACAAAACCAGTACTCAGTCTGTGATTAAAAAGAGTGCCAAGTGGTTCCACTAGGTCTTGTTTTAGAGGTATAGTAAGCAACTTGGGATGTTATCTGGTCCCACAGAGGCCTTGTTTTTGGTCTTGGAGAGTGCTTGTATGACCTGTTTTTGGAGATACTCAGTAGTGAACTGATGTCAGGAATGTTTTGGGGTAGGGCAGGTGGGGATAGGGGAGAAGATATTGCCAAATCTGTATGCTATCAGGTTGGCAATTTCTTCAGGTTCAGTGTGAGGGGTAGCGTCCATTATAAGTTTGGCCCACAGCTGAGCATTCCCTTTTTGGTTTCAGATGTAACTAAAGGATGCTTTATGGTTGTCTACAGCTAAGTTTGGTAATTTAGACTCATAACTAGCGTTAGACAACACGAAGAGATATCTGATTTGCTTGGTCATTCTGTGGAGGGTATTCTTCCTTTGTTGAGTAAGTTCCCTCTTGTTTTTAGATATCACTTTCTTTCTTTCATTTGTTATATAACTTATTTACACTTACAGTCCACCAGGGTGGCTTGTTTTTCCTGGAAGGACCTGGTTTTAGTCCTGTCAGGTACAGCTGTGTCACTACATTTGTTTAAGTGGCTATATAGGGCATTTGTGTACTCTTCTGCATAGGAGTCATTGTTGGCTGTGTTAGCAGGGGCTTTGAAACTTTTTATACCATCACTTAGTAGGCTATAGTTTGCTTTGTGCCTTTTTTTTTGCTCCTCTGGGGGTGTCAGGTCTGATCTTTACTTCAAACAAGACTGGTTTATGTTCTGACCTTACCAGGAAGGCAACACACAGGGGGTAGTACAGTGACCCCCCCCCATGTTCATGACATTTGAGCCCCTAGTGGAGATGCAGACCAACTGTTCCATGGTATTTGAATTAATAAAACCTAGGAACCTCAGAACAATCATGTTTGTGCTAGTTTAAGTTGTCCAGTCGATGGAAGGATAGTTGAAATCTTCCATTACCAAACTATATGACTGTATACTGAGAGACTCTAGCAAGTCCAGGTAGGTGGTGTGCTTCTCCTGGCCCATGGTGGGGGACCTGTAGCTACCGATTTTTGTTGTTGTGTCTTTCAGCTTTTCCTGGTTAGGGGTTGCCACAGCGGAACTCCTGTCCGCTAATGATTGGTAGTTGATTTTTACGTGCCAAGTTACCAGCCCTGATGCACAACCTTCAAAGAAGGTACACCCATTCACACATGTCTCCACGCAGAAGACACTCTAGCTGAGAATCGAACCGGACAGCATCTCACTGCTAGGCGACAACGCTACCGCAGCACCATGATGTGGTATTTTTCCTGTATTTATTTGGATGTGAAGTAGATGAAGAGTGTCATACTGTTTTCCCAGGATTTAATGAAGCTGGATACACCTTCACCTTTGTGTCTTTCATACTCATTTTTAGGTCTGAATGAGTGAAAGACATTGTAGACTTGTATGGCCCGGGTGATTTCTATGGCCTTGAACCAAGTCTGAGTGACTGAAGAGATGTCAGCATCTTCCAAGGTGAGGATTGCTTCCAGGGAGCGCAGTTTACTGTTTAGGCTCTTGGCATTAAGCAGCAGGAGCTTGAGTTTGTCTCTGGTGGATTTCTTTATGTCAGAAGTTTTGTTGTTTTGGCATTGCCTAAAAAAGGCACTATGGGTGAGGCAAGCATCTTTGCCAGTATAAAAAAATCTGTGAGGAGACAGGCAAAGGTCATGTCTGGCAAAGCAGTGTGGTTCGTTGACCATGTCTTCCCAGGCTGTCAGATACTGGGTCCCCCTGGTGTGACACCAGAAGCTAAGCCAATTATTTAGATCAATCATTTTTTGTCCGTACTGTGGTGTCATCCTAGATGAAGGTAGAATGCTGCATAGGGCTAGGGACTTACCTGCCTGGGACACATAGTCTGAGAGTTCAGTCATGTCTCTCTTCATATAGTTCAGAGAAGTATGTCTCAAGTCATTCACTCCAACATGTACTATGACAGAGTCGCAGTGGTAATGGTAGCCGAGTTACTTGAGTGCATGTGTGAGTTGATGGATCCTGGCACCTGAAAGGCAGCTGACCATGACATTCTCCTTGTCCATCCTGATGAGGGGGACATCTATGTGTCTAACTATTGAGTCACCTCTGACTAGGACATTAGGTTTTGAGGTGTTTTATCTTAGGGGCTTAATTGTTGAGACATTGATGTGTGTTACGTGTACTGGTGCATTCTGTTTATGTACTAATATGTGTAGGTTGTTTGCACTTCGGACATCTTTGGTCTATTGGTAGGCTCTTAGTGAGTAACTCTCTTTATGTGGGTTTATGTGTCTTGACCTTATCTTGTGTGAGTGGACAGCTGCTGACAACCTCTTTAATGTCTTGTTTACTGTTACGTGCGAGGACGAATTCTAGTTTCATGGTATAGTTGCATCTCTCACATACTGTATTTGTTTGCTTTAGGAGCAAGTGGTTGTCAGTATAAATGAGGCAATTGTTACATTGCCTCAGGATGCCCATGTCAATCAGGCTGACTGGAGAAATGTTGGGAAACTGACTGTCCATAGTAGCAGGTAATTCTTAAGTACTAATTGCCGAGAGGGCAAATTAGATCAGATATTGCTCTGAATTAACAAGATGGCTTATTTTATAGAAGATCAGGGATGAAAAGTGGTGTGATGCAGCTCAGTGCACAGCTGCATTGCCCACAGAGCAGCAGGGAACCAGGGAGGGTCTCATTATCTGGTGTCTAGGGAAAAATAGCTTATAGACATTTGCATCTATACAAGGCACCACTAAACCCATTGTGCTGTGTGCAACTACATGCAAGCATGAGGCTTGCATACAGTCAAAATAAAAAGTTCTGACCTAGTCTGCAAATGCAAAATCACACAATGATCCTTCCCCCAGCAATCCCCAGCTGAGACAAGGGTATATCCACAATCCTCTGCCACAAGAGTGCACAGGAAACTTTCTTATGTAAGATGGCTGGATTTGAGTTCAAGTGTATGAAAACAGGCTAGATTCAGCAAGTTTGTATCTAGTCTCTGCTTACTAAGCATTATTTCAGTGTAAAACCAGTACAGGTATTAAGCAGGCACAAACAGTATAAACAGTCAAAAAGGCACTAACTAATGCAGTAAAACAGTAAAATACAGATAAAAAGTGCAGATCAAACTCAAAATGCACTTAATTTCTTGTTCTTAGCTATGGATGACTTGGATTCAAGCAGGGACACTCTGGATCTCTGGAAAATGATGCCAAACACATAGCAGCTCCAGTTAATTGTGCTTAAACCAGAACAGACACTTAGAATAACAGGCACGATAAGCCTTCAACCAGCAATTCCCAGCTTAGAAGGATGGAGACTACCCTCTCCTCCCACAAGAGTTTAGACCACAAACCATTTTAATGTAAAATAACTGGCCTGAAGCCCAAGTTTTTAAACAAGAACTAAAACACTTTTAGAATAACAGACACAATAAGCCTTCAACCAGTAATTCCCAACTTAGAAGGATGCAAGCTACTTCTCCCACCACAAGAGTGTAGACTGCAAACCTTCCTTATGTAAGATAACTACTTTGTAGGTCAAGGGCTTAAATCAAAACTAAGATGCTTACAATAACAATTACAATTGAATCAGTCTACTAACAATGAGTAATAAGTCCAACTGAACTCTTTTAAGCACAAGCAGCAACAAGTAAAATAAAGTAATAGCATAGGAAGAAGCACAGTTACAGTAAAAGCAGCTGAATAAAGTGCATAGTTTTAGTAAGTGGGAAGGGAGAAAACAGAAGATAATTCAAGTTTAAGTAAGGAGGAGGGCCTTTCCAACTGATCTCTCCGTACTCAGTAGGATGAGAAGCACACTGCCTACCTGGACTGCCAGACTGAAACATTTAGGAGAAGTAGAACTGTATGACCAAAGCAACATGAAAACAGACTAATAAAGTAGAAAACAAAACAAAAAATACTTGCAGAACAGGTGCAGTTAGTACATGGAAACAAATTAGGTGAAAATATATTAGTTTTGATGACATGAACAACTCAAACTGTCACCCTTTTTAAGACAAAAGATGCATTTCAACTCCTTAAAATTCTGTGTTACTTGGAAAAAAAAAACATGAAGTCATACTTTCCTATACCATTTGAAAATATACTTTCCTAGCAACTATCAGTACTCCACAATTTGTAAACATTATCAGTACAAGAGTGTTTCTATCTTGTTCCTGAGCTGACAGTGTTGTGCTTAGTCATATTATGTCTTCTGCCCGGCTTCATATTTATATTCGACCAGTGAAAAACAGCAAAAGGCGTGGGCAAAAATAAAAAATAAATTCACACAAAAAATGCACACCTGCAGGCATACTGTCTGCATTCAGAAGAATCATATACAATAACTACAGAAGTACTTTGAGGTAGAGTAATCTTAAAGGAAATTTACAAATTTGTCAAATGTGCATTTTCAAAAATTCTGTAAATAAATGGGAAAGCTTTTTATAGACATTACGATTTAAAATTAAAACCAGACTGATCCTCTTTAGAATGTATAAAACAGAAATTAACCAGTAAACAAACTATATACATTGAAAGGTTAGCACAGCATCCATGATGGATGAGAAAGGGGGCATGTGTCTCTATGGGTTCAATTTAAATAATCGAATGTTCAGAACATCGACGTTCTGATTATCGAGACCAGAACATCGATGTTCAGAACATCGAAGGTTTAAAGTGGAAGTGCCAGGTAAGTGAGATTGTGGAATGTTGGGTGTGTATGTAGGGCAGCAAGGTGCCCTGCATGTTGTGTGTGTGTGTGTGTGTGTGTGTGTGTGTGTGTGTGTGTGTGTGTGTGTGTGTGTGTGTGTGTGTGTGTATGTGTGTGTGCCATCTGAGTGCTGACATTGCAGGTAGGGTATGGGAAATCTCCCGTTTAGCGCTGCCGCATATAGCGGTAAATGGGAGATTTCCCTTACCCCACTGCAGTGCGACCTCTGAGTTGGAATATTAAAGTAGGGGGTGTGTGGGGGGATCAGCCCCCCACATAGGGATGCAGGGGGGGCATAACATAGTGTTTGTGATTTTGTTGTTGTTTTTATGGTTCATTTTGAATCTTCGATGTTCCGAACATCGAAGTTCTGGTCTCGATGATCAGAACGTCGATGTTCTGAACATTCGATGATTCAAAGTGAATCCGTCTCTATACTTTCACATGTGTGGTGGAGGGTACTTGAACATTTTGTTTTGTGTATTGTTTCACTGCACTGTCTACATTTGAACAGCTGTATACAATGTGTTAGAGGCTGATGAAGTTCTATAATTTTTTTGTAAGGTGATGAAGTTGTGTGGAAAGCTTTCACTTGTTCAGTTCTACAAATGTTAGACAGGAGTGAGGTCATACTAATGACAGAAGGGATATGACATACAGCCAAAAGGTTCCCTAGCAAGAGAACATTAGTGATGAATTGAATTTATGATTTCACTCATTAGGACAAGGAAAATGTCTGTATGTTGAACTGTGACTCTTCTAGGCAGGAATAGATGCCATGTGTGAAAGGGTAACTTGTCTGTGTGGGGGATATTCCTCTGTGTGGATGTTGTGTGAATATGGTGTAAAAAACATTTCATCAGTTGGTTGTAGATATAGCAGACTGCTCTATTAGCGGCATGAATGACAGACTCCTAGCAGAACAGGAGAGTTAGTTTGGCATTACGGAGGGAGTTTTTATGACATTGTTGCTCAAAGTTATTCTTGACTTCTTGCTAAATTTGTATATTCCTTCAGACTAGATGATGTAATGGGCAACACAATATGCTAAGTGTCCATTACTTAGCGTGTCAGCTCCAGATATGCTTACTGATAGAATCCATATAGTCAAAATAAGGGACTCCACCTCCAACAGCAGACCTGTAACCAGTGGTGTTCCACAGGAATCAGTCCTGGGACCTCTACTGTTTGGAATCTATTTTTCTGAAGAACAAGCAAAAAACAAAAGTCTGTGGCTGACAAAGTTTGCAGGTGACTGCAAAATGGGAGCGGTCATAGAATCTCCAAATGATGTCAATATCCTTCAAGAAGGGTCTTACACAAACAAATGATTGGTGCCAAAGTCATGGCCTTAAACTCAATACAAAAAAATGTATTAACATCCATGTTAGTAAGAGTGATGCTCCTGCTAACTACCACATCAATAGCAACATCCTTAGTACATAGTGGTGAGAGAACTGGGCACACAGGTTCACAGCAACCTTACCTTTGATCATCTTGTTTCCACAGGGGTAAGAAGGGCATTGCATATTTCTCATCTCATAAGTAAGGACATTGCCTGCAGAAAAAAAGAAGTTACAACTGCCCTGTACTCTTCCCTCACCAGGGGAGTAGAGTACAGGACCACCTTTGATATGTACCTTTGCAAGCACCTGCAGCAATGGGAGCGATCACAAAGGTTCCTCACAAGGAAAATGTAAGGTGTTCAGTATCTGTCCTAAGTGGAACATCTGAAATCACTGTCACTGTATTCTGTTTCATACAGACTACTCAGAGGTGATCTATGCCTTGCACATAAGGCAATCTCTTGTTGGGTCATTCGGCTTTTCCCGGTTAGGGGTCGCCACAGCGGAACTTCGGTCCGCTAATGATTGGCAGTAGATTTTTATGTACCGAGTTGCCAGCTCTGACGCACAACCTTCAATTAAGTTACGCCCATTCATGCATGACTCCACACAGATGACGCTTTAGCTGAGAATCGAACAGGACAGCATCTTACTGTGAGGCGACAACTGGATGGGTAACTGAAATTCACCTCACGGGTTCTGTAGAACCTGGCTAGGCTTGTAAGACGTGTAGGGCCATTAGCCTAGTAACTTCCTATGATCCTATACCTCTCAACTGTACAGATTTTTGCCTCATATTTATGATCCTTTTTTATAAAATTCTGGCTTTCTGGCAAGTTAGTGGAAATCATTGAATCATGACGTTAGAAAATAATGACAGACATTTCATTTTCAGACTTCATACACTTCAGAAGACTCATGACAATGCAAAACGTGTTATTCTTTCATCTTTCTAAGTTTGTAAAAGCAATATTTAAAAATTGTCCCTATTTTTGGGCCTTTGTCACAATTTTACTAATGGCTTTGTCCAGATGTCTTGCTCTAAGAGGTTGAGAGGTATGCACATGCTATATTGTCATCAACCCTCTTACCTCCCATTTTCTACATGGAGTCAGGGTGCCAATTGTCTGTTCAATGCCACTCTCCTCCTAACTTCTTCAACACTCATATCTGACTGTCACAGGTCTTCTTACACAATCCAGCCTCCTCTTTGCTGGATGCTCTTGCTTCCTCTTGCATTCTTCCTGTTTTTGCTTCCTCTTGCCTTCTTCCTGTCTGTCCCAAATCATCGTCACCAGATTGTCTTCTGTTTTTCTGCCAAAACCACTGTAAGCTGTTCTTTGAACTTTTCTGCTGTTGCTCCATTGGCTTCTGCTCTTATGTCCTCATTTCTTCTTCTCTCCCACACTGTGCACCCTACCACCCATCTCAGGCACTTCATTTCCATCCCTCTAGCTTCTTCAACTACTTTGCCTTTACTTCCCAGGTTTCTGTATCATATCACGGTACTGGTCGCACCACTGTTTTGTACACCTCACTTTTCAACTTCTTTGGAATTATGTCATATACTTCACCTGACAGTGTGCCATTTGGCTGAAGCCCCTCAGATTCTAGCTTTGACTGCCTCAGATAGTTGAAGTTGTTAACCTGTTCCAATACTTCCCTTCTATCTTAGTTCTCAGCTTCTTCTGATTTCCCCCATATGTTGCCATTACAACTGACTTAACTATATTCAGTCTCATCCCATGTGCCTTCAGATTTGCATTCCATTCATATAGTCTTTGCTGATGTTCTTGCTCAGAGTCTGCCTGTAAAGCCACATCATATGCATATAGCAACATTGTTCATCTGTCCCCTCTCACCTGTTTTCTTATATAGTCCATCACCGGTATGAACAGCAGTGGGCTCAGAGCTCAACCCTGATGTACAACAACTCCCACTGGGAACCCCTCTGTAAAAACAAGCACAATTTGTACTTAAGTCATTGGGTCTTGCACTAATTTTACCATTGTTTCTATCAATGTTTCTGAGACTTCAAAGCACCACAGGACTGCCCAAGTCAGCTTTCCTGAAACTTTGTAATATGCTTTCTCAAAGTCTAGGAATGCCCAGTTGGACTCATTACTAATTTCTAGCTCGACTATTTGTCTCATTCCAAACATTGGATGAATAGTGTTGCATGCTGATCTGAATATGATTTGCTCATCTACCATCTTACGTTCTACTATTCTCACAATCATTTATTAATCACCCCCTCCAGACCTTTCATGCAATGTGACAGGAGTTTGATACCTCTGTACAGCCTACAGTTGTGAAAGTCCCTTAGCTCTTGAACACCAGCACTAGTATGCTTATTCACCAGTCATCTGGGATATGCCTTTCTCTCCATACTGCTAGGAGTACCCTCAGGAGACATGTCCCCCCTATCTCACCCAACATATTTACCACATCTGCTGTGACCTCACCTGAGTCTGCTGTGACCTCACCTGAGTCTGCTGCCTTCCCTGACTTCATTTTCATTAGTGCTGTTCTTCTTTGGTGGGCTCCTTCTCTTCTCTCATCATAGGCTGTGCCTGGGGCAGTATATCTCCTGTGGAGTTTTCTTCATTCAGAAGCTGCTGGAAATACTCCTTCCAACTGCCTTTCATGTCATGTGGACTGGTGAGCAGGTTATTGCTGGCATCCCTGAGGGAGGGTGTCTAACTATCTTCTTTATCTTCCTCTCTTTACCTAGCAACCCAATATAGTTTCTTTGTGTCAAGTACTGAGTCACTTTTGAGAAGCTGGTGGTGGGATTTTGATGCTTTGTTCTTTGCTACTGCAACTCCTTTCTTAGCCTCCTTGTTAGCCAACCAGTATTCTTTGCTAGCCATTCTTAGCATCTTTGTTAGCCAATTGGTATTCCTTCTTAGCCTGGGCTATCTTTTCTATCTCCCACATTTTCCTACACTCCATCTTCCTTTTGATAACTTCTTGGACTTCTGCATTTCATCACCAGCTTTCCTTATGTACCTTATTTGTATTCTTGGCTTGACCATATAGACCTCATACATGTTTTGAGATGCAACTGTTCTTCTTCAAATCCACCTATCTCCTATTCTTCTTAAGATGCTAAAACCTGGAGTAATTCCTTGAACTGTTGTGCTTTCTCTTCAGTCAGCATCCAGGTCTTCAGCCTGGTCTTGGTTGACTTTAGAGCCTTCTCTTACCACTGCTTGCCACTGATTGTGGTAGACAGTTGTTTATGCTGTGGGCCAATTGCTTTACAGGGCATGACTTTGCAATCACTGATTCTAGCCCATTGTCCTTTCCTTAGTAGCAGTAAGTCTACGAGATTTATAAATTGGCCACTCTTGTATGGGATCTTGTGACTGTCACTCCTTTTAACCAAGTTTTGCAACTATCACTGCATTTGCCAGACAGAAGTCTGGTTGGCTTTTTCTTTATTCCTGTTGCACCCACCCATGAGGACTCAGGCAGTCTTCATATCCTTTTCTATCTGTCCTGATATGTGCATTCAGGTTACCTATTATCAGCACCAATTTATGTTGTCCTGCTTTATCTAGTAGGTGTCGCAACTGTGCCCTCTTCCTCTCAATCACAACCCAGCTGTGGGGCACAGGCTGAGTTCATGAATACTGCCCTATCAATAGGCTTGAGTCTGATTGCCATGAGTCTGTCACTAATTCTGACACCCTTCAATGTCTTTAAAAGCTCCTCCCTTATCACAATTCCCACACGATTTGTAGCATGCTCTACTCCTGAGTAGTAGACTCTGAATCCCAATCCAAGTGGCTTTGCTGCACTGCCCTTCCATCTTGTCTCCTTCATATATAGGATGTACAGCACATGAAAACAGCCCATTGTGAAAAATAGACTGGATGGTATGAAAAACGCATTGCTTAATTTAATTTTTTATTCATATAAGCAGCTTGCCCGAATAAATTGATTTGCTTCCTTAATTTTAAACAGGTTTTGTCAGCTCTGTTTATTGCTGATGTAGTAAACTGATATAAGCCTCAGAAAAACAAACATTGCATACTGTAATTTTTTACGACCAGTTTCACAAGTCAAGATATATTGTACAGTTTTCCAATATCTTTAATGTACGCAAATAGATAGGTCAGGGTCAGGTCTTTCACTTGAAAATAATCAGAAAATATGCATAAGAGAGTAATACTTCACTGCAGACCAGTAGCTCTATTTAATGTAAACACACACACACACACACACACACACACACACACACACACACACACACACACACACACACACACACACACACACACACACACACAGATACACACGTACACACACATACACCCATTGTATATCCATTTTCTATATAAATATTTATACATATATATATAATATATAACATATATATATATATATATAAAATGTAAAATAGCAATGTTAAATATATGTAGAAATATAAAGTAATGTTTGTATAATATGCATCTCTCACACAGAACTCCAACATCAAACTACCAGTACTATAGGTGTGAATTATCAGCAGTAGGGTAATCCCTGGACATACAAACGTTTGACACTGAAGAATGTAAACGTGAAGTTTATCATTCTAATTCCTATACGAATACTAATTAATTGTGATGTCAAGAATTCCCTTTAATTTGAAGCTCAGTGACCTCAGTGTTAGATGTTAGTAGTAGGGATCTTTGAAGGACAATTCCGCATGCTTGGGAAATAGTACAAATACAGAGTTTGTTCTGAAGCATCCCTTGAACATTGCAGTTTCATGTTAGTACTCTGCTGTGAGAAACACATCTGTACTGCAGTTCTGTTATGCAGCCCATTTATTAGCATCTCTGTTGGTAAAATGCCCCCACTCTACAGTCTGTTAAAGGCAAAATCTGCCGACTCATTTTCAATTCCCTGCCCCCAAACAAAGTACAGTTGTGTGAAATCTTATCATAGCAGTAGTTTCCCTTCTCTTCACTTTTGCAATATTCCTTACCTAAGGGATCCCCTGCCAAGGACAGCCCAATGTCTGGCCAGTTTACTAAAGCCTTTAGTACTTATAGGGGTTGTATTTTACACATATGCTACCTGCACAAGGCATAGGCCATAAAGGTGATGTATGGACATGCGCACTCAGAAATGGAAAAGCCCCAGGAGGAATAGAATGCCCCTATGGAACAACTTTGTGCAAGGGGATTACTGCTGCTGTTCTCCACTCTGCCGGAACAAAGCCAGTGCTCAGGCTATGGTTAAAGACAGTGGCAAGTGGTTCCATTAGGTCTTGTTTTAGATTGTTTAGTAAGCAACCTGGGATGTTATCTTGTCCTATAAAGGCACTGTTTTTGGCCTTGGAGAGTGTTTGTCTGACCTGTTCTTTGGAGATACTCGCTAGTGGACTGGTCACAAGTATGTTTTGTGATATGGCTGGTGGGAATAGGGGGTGAAGCTATTGCCAAATCTATCAGCTAGCAGGTTGGCAATTTCCTCAAGTTCAGTATGAGTGGTATGGTCCAGTATAGGTTTGGCACATAGCTGGGCATTCCCTTTTACGTTTCTTTTAACTAAAGAGTGCATTATAGTTGTCTTTTGCTAGGGATGCTAATTTAGTCTCATAACTAGCCTTAGAAGACTTTACAAGATATCTGATTTTTTTTAAGCTGTGGAGGGTATCCTTTCTATGTTGAGTAATTTCTGTCTTGTTCTTAGATATCAGGTTATTTCTTTTTATATATAACTTATTTATACTTACAGCCCACCAGGGTGGCTTGTTTTTTTTTTTTTTTTTTTGTTTTTTTGGGAAGACCTTGTTTTAGTCCTGTCAGGTACAGATGAGTCAATACATTTGTTTAAGTGGCTATATAGGACATTTGTGTACTCTTCTGCGTAGGAGTCATTGTTACCTGTGTTAGCAGGGGCTTTGAAACTTTTAATCCCATCACTTAGTAGTGTTTTTGCTCCTGTGGAGGTGTCAGGCTTGATCTTTACTTCAAACAAGACTGGTTTAAGGTCTGACATTAAAAAGGAAAGGCAACACAAAGGAGGTGGTGTCACTGACACCCCATGTTGTTCAGCACTAGGTCTAGGACATTTGAGCCACTAGTGGGGGTGAGACCAACTGTTCCAGGGTATTTGAATTAACAAAACCCAGGAAACTCAGAGTAATCATGTTTGTGCTGGTATAAGTTGCCCAATCAATGGAAAGATAGTGGAAATCTCCCACAACCAAAGTGTTTGGCTGTATACTCAGAGGATCTAGCAAATCCAGGTAGATGGTGTGCTTCTCATGGCTCATGGTGGGGGACCTGTAGCTAGCGATGATGTGGTAGGGTATTTTGCCTATAGTTATTTGGAGCTGGAGAGGTTGAAGAGAGCCATACTGTTTTACCAGGACTTAATGAAGCTGGATACACCACCCTTGTTTCTGTCACATTCATTTTTAGGTGTGAATGCATGAAAGGCATTGTGAACTTGTACAGCTGAAGTGTCTTTATGGTCTTAAACCAAGTCTCACTGACTGCACAGACATCTGCATCTTCCAAGGTGAGGATTGCTTCCAGGGAGTGCACTTTACTGTTTAGGCTCCTGGCATTAAGCAGCATGACCTTGAGTTTGTCTCTAGTAGATTTCTTTATGTCAGAAGTTTTGTTGTTTTGATATTGCCTAAAAAGCGCTATGAATGAGGCAAGAATCTTTGCCAGCATCCAAGATCCATGAGGAGATAGGTGAAGGTCATCTCTGGCAAAGCAGCCAGCATGGTTTGTTAACCACGTCTTCTCAGGCAGTCACATACTGGATCCGCCTGTAGTGACACCAAAAGCTAAGCCAATTATTGAAATCAGTCACTTTTTGTCTGTATTGTGGCATCATCCTAGGTGAGGGTAGAATGCTGCATAGGGCTAGGGACTTACCTGCCTGGGACACATAATCTGAGAGTTCAGTCATGTCTCTCTTCATATAGTCAAGAGAGGTATGTCTCAAGTCATTCACTCCAACATGTACTATGACAGTCATAATGGTAATTGTTGCTGAGTTATTTGAGTGCATGTGTGATTTGACAGATCCTGGCACCTGACAGGCAGCTGACAGTGACCTTCTCCTTGTCCATTCTGGTGAGGGAGACATCTGTGTGTCTCAATATTGAGTTACCTATGACTAGGACATTAAGTTTTGAGATCTTTTGTCTTAGGGCCTTATTTGCTGAGATATTGATGCGTGTTATGTGTAGTGGTGTATTCTGTTTATGTACCAATATATGTAGGTTGTTTGAACTTAGGAGGTCTCTAGTCTATTGACAGGCTCCTAGTGAGTACCTCTGCATATGTGGATTTATGTGTCTTGACCTTATCTTGTGTAAGTGGAAAGGTGATGACAACCTGTTTGATGTCTTGTTTACTGTTAAAAGTGAAAACTAATTCTAGCTTCATGGTATAGTTACATCTCTTACATACTGTATTTATTTGATTTAGGAGAAAGTGGCTGTCAGTATACTTGAGTCAATTGCTACATTGCTTCAGGAAGCCCATGTCAATCAGGCTGGCTAGAGAAATGTTGGGAAATTGACTGTCCATAGTAGCAGGTAATTCTTAAGTAGTAATTTCTATGAGGGCAAATTAGATCAGCTATTGCTCTGGGATTAACAAGGGGACTTATTCTATAGAAGATCGGGAATGGAAAGTGGGGTGATGCTACTCAGTGCTCATCTGAGTTGCCTGCAGTGCAGAAGTGCACAGCTGCATTGCCCACAGAGCAGTAGGGAACCAGGGAGAGTTTCACTGACTGGTATCTAGGGAAAAAAACAGTTTCTAGGCGTCTGCATCTTTACAAGGCACAGCTAAACCCATTCTGCAGTGCACAACTATGTGCAAATGCAAAGCTTATATACAGTCACAATTAAACAGTTTTGACCCAATCTGCATATAGGAAATAACACAATGATCCTTCCCACAACAATCCCAAGCTCAGACAAGGGTATATCCACAATCTTCTGCCACAAGAGTGCACGGGAGCCTTTCTTAATGTAAGATTGCTGGATTTGAGTTCAAATGATGAAAAACAGGCTAGATTCAGCAAGTTCATATCTACTCTATGTTGATAATCATTATTTCAGTGCAAAACCAGTACAGGTAATAAGCAGGCACAAACAGTAAAAACAGTCAAACAGGCACTAATTAATGCAGTAAAACTGTAAAATGCAGATAGAAAAAGTACAGATCAAACTCAAAATAAGCTTAATTTCATGTTCTTAGCTTTGGATGACTTGGAATCAAGCAGAGACACTCTGGACCTCTGGAAAAGTTCCATGTAGCAGCTCTGGTTAATTGTGCTTAATCCAGAACTAAGACACTTAAATTAATAGGCACAATAAGCCTTCCACCAGCGATTCCCAGCTCAGAAGTGTGGAGACTACCCTCTCCTTCCACAAGAGTGGAGACCACAAACCTTTTAATGTAAAATAACTCGCCTAAAGGCCAAACTCTTAAACCAGAACTAAGACAGTTTTAGACTAACAGAAACAATAAGCCTTCAACCAGCGACTTTCAACTTAGAAGGATGCAAGTTACATCTTTTGCCACAAGAGTGTATAATGCAAACCTTCCTTATGTAAAATAACTAGCTTGAAGGTCAAGTGCTTAAATCAAAACTAAGATGCTTAGAATGATAGCTACAATTGAATCAGGCTACTAACAAGCAGTAATAAATGCAACTGAACACTTCTAAGAACAAGCAGCAAAAAGGAAAATAAATTAATAAAATGGGAAGAAGCACATATACAGTAAACATAGCTGAATAAAGTGCATTTTTTCAATAAGTTGGAAGGGAGGAAACAGAAGATAATTCAAGTTTAAGAGAGTAAGGGGGTAGGCCTTCCCAACTGATCTCTCCTTACTGAGTAGAATGAGAAGCACACCACCTACCTGGACTGCCAGACTGAAACTGTATGGGAAGTAAAACTGTATGACCAAAACAACAAGAAAACAGACTACTAGAGAATAAAACTAATGAGGCAATACATGTAGAACAGGTATGGTTACTACATGGAAACAAATTAGGTGTGTGACATCCCTCCTCTTGGCCAGTAATCAAGGAGTCTGAATCATCACCACTGACACCATTCAGGGAAGTTTACTTGAAAAAATGCATACACTCAGTATTTTCAGATGCAGCTCTCTGCACCAAGCACAATTTCCCTTATGAGCAAACAGGGAACACACTCAGTCTGAGGGTTGTGTTTTTTTTTCTCTCTCTCTTTCTCTCTCTCTCTCTCTCTAGGCCCCCAGTAAGATTCCACATTGGCACAGCTATAGAGTTGAGTGTCCTAGGCAAGTCCTCCACCACCCTCTCTTTGAAGCCAGTGCTCTGTTTCACTGTTCAAAGTAGCGGGCACACATGCACACACACACACACACACACACACACACACACACACACACACACACACACACAGACACACACACACACACACACACACACACACACACACACACACACACACACACACACACACACACACACATACACACACACACTCGCACACGCACACATGCACACATACACACACACACACACACACACACACACACACACACACACACACACACACACACACACACACACACACACACACACACACACACACACACCTGGAAAAGGCTGACACAGATTTACGAGCTATGCCCCTCTGCCCTGACTAATAGGTAGATACTGCTACCAGGACACTCCAAAACTAGCTACTCTATGGCTTTTACCAAGGTACCCAATTATATAGAGTAAAATTAATATTGATGCAGATGGTAGTGTTTGACCAATGTAGTAAGGCTTTCAGAGCAGCCACTGTGTCACCAAATAAATATGGATACTCTTAAAGTTAAAATATTCTCTAAAAGAATAGCCACAATGAAAAGTTTAAATATATTCAATAATAAATAATAAAAGAACATGAAAATACTAAATATCTATTTACAATAAACACTAGAGTTTCAATCACAGGAAATATCAAAACAATACAGATGAATAGATTCCTACAGATACAGCAAAACAGTACTTAACTAGTCTCACAATATTTTTCTGACTGATCTAAAGAATTTCTATTCCATGGTTACTTACCAAAGGCAAGGCAAGATGAAGTGGATGAGTGATCCTTCTATGTCAGCTTTTAAAAACAGACTGCTCTGAGACGTCTGTCTCATCTAGTATGAAAACATAATTTCAGTGCTGGATTACAGAATGACATCACATACATCTGATCATCTGACTTCTGGTTCCCATACTAACCACCTTTATCAGAAACTGAAACAGAATCTCACACATATGTTCATAGGTTCATAGGTTCATAGGTAAGTACTAGGCTATCTGCCCATGGGCATTTATAAGCCTCGCCACAGTGATGGCTTTCGTCTCCCCATTAGATTAGTAACCTGGGCCTCTGTCAACAGGGCTCCTGAAGTGATCCCAGGGTAGAACTTATGATTACCCATCCACTCATCAAGATTTCTCTTGAAGAGGGTCAGAGAGGAGCTCTGTCAAATATGCATTGGGATTCTATTCCAGAGTGAGGGGAGTTGCTGGGACAGGAATCTATCCCTCCAGCATGTCCTGTTTATTGTTGTACATAGGTTCAAGTCACTAGAATGAGTGGTTCTGGGGGATCTCATTTTTTTGAGGTGAAGCATGTCCATTAGATCAGGGTTTGACATGGCCCTATAGGTCAGGCATAGGTCACCTCTGAGCAGACGGTAAGCGACTGAGAAGAGCTGGAGCTTTTTTAGTCGTGCTTCATAGGGTAATTGTTTAAGGCCCTTAATCCTCTTAGTGAGGTACTTCTGTAGTCTTTCTAGTTGTTGCAGGTGTCTAGTGAAGTACATCCCAAATGGGGCATTGTACTCTATTATGGGCCTAATGAGTGAGGAGTAAAGGGGCACAATCACCTCCTTGGATCTGGATGAGAAACCCTTTGTGCCACATAGAAGGATTTCCTGACCGTTTTGGCTATGTGGTTATCAAAGGAGGGCATGCTATCTACTTGGGTACCCTGTTCCCTAATTACTTCTTCTGTACTTAGTGGATTCCCATCTATGTGGTAGTTTGTAGGTACTTTGTTTTTCCCAAATGGGATTACTATGCATTTTTTGGCATTTAGCTTGAGGCCGTGACTTTGACACCAGGTGTTTGTCTCTGTGAGACCCTTTTGCAGGATGTCTGTGTCAGCTGGAGAGTCAATTATTGCACCCAATTTACAGTCACCTGTGAACTTGGTTAGCCACAGTCCCTCCGCCTTTGCCTGTACTTCGGAGAAATATATACCGAACAGGAGGGGTCCCAGGACTGAGCCCTGTGGGTCTCCGCTTGTGACTGCTTTAGAGTCAGACATGGCACCTGCCACTCTTACCATGTGGGTTCTGTCTGAGAACCAATTGGCAACCCATCTCGTGACATAGGGGTTAATATTTAAGCTGGTGAGTTTGTCTATGATTCCTGAGTGTGGGATGGTGTTGAATGCCTTAGCGAGGTCCAGATATACTGTGTGGACCACCTTCCCTTCATCTATGGCCTTGGTGACTGTTTTGAAGAAGTCAACCAAGTTCAGGAGGCAAGATCTGCCTTTAATAAAGCCGAACTGGGTGGGGTCCAGTGTCTGGAGGTTTCCATTGTCCCTGTTAATGAGCTCCATGATAATGCATTCCATGGCTTTGCAGACCAAGCTAGTCAAGCTTATAGGGTGATAGTTCCCAGGGTCAGTTGTGGCACCACCTTTGTGGAGTGGTACAACTGTTACTCTATGACATTCTTTGGGTACATAGCCTGTAGAGAGGCTGAGTTTGAATAGTGATTTGAGATGGGGGGTTAGTTCATTTTGAAGCTCGTGTAAGACACAACCTGGGATAGCATCTGGTCCCATTGATGCTGTGTTTTTGGCCTTTGCAAGGGCTGTCTTTACTTGTGTGTCTGAGATATCTGGAGCACCACATTCTTCTGGGATGGGTGCTAGCCCCTTTGGTGGAGGGGGGGGTGAAGTTTGCGCTGAACTTGTCAGCCAGGATGTTGGCAATGTCAGTTGGTTCAGTGTATTTATGGCCATTATGCACTAGCTCGGAGCATATCTGAGAGTTTGCCCCAAGACACTTGACATAGCTGAAGAAGGCCTTGTGGTTATCCTTAGAGTCATTGGCTATTTTTCTTTCGAAGCTGGCCTTGGATGATTTAATGAGGGAGCACAGTTTTTTACTGATGTTAATCAGAGATGCCTTCTTACTTTGGGATTTTGTTCTATCTTGCAGGAGTTTCCTCCTTCTGTTGTAAAGTTTATTTATGGCTGGGGTCCACCAGGCTGGCTTCCTCTTTTTTGAGGAGTTGGTCTTGGTTTTACTTGGGATGGCTCGGCCCATGCATTCTTGAAGGTGTTCATAGAATGCACTTGTTAAGGATTCTGCCGATGGGTCATCATTTTCCATTTGATTGGGAGCTTTGAAACTTCCCACCTCGGTCTTGAGGAGTGTGAAGTTGGCTTTAGAGAAGTTTTTTTACCTTGATTTCCTTGACTGGGGGGGGGGGGGTCGGGATGTGGATGTCCAGTGTGATTAGTTTGTGATCTGATCTTACCAATGATAACAAGCTTATTTATCAACAGCTCATAATAGCTCATCAAATTCTATATCAACCATCCAAAACACCAATACTCTCTAACCTCATTACTCCTTATAATAACCTGAAACACCTACGTTCTTCAAACAAACTGCTGATTAATATTACCAAGCCCAAAAACTCTGCAGGTGACTGCCTCTTTTCCAACTCTATTGGAAAAATGTGGAACAAACATCCTAACAATATCTCATCCTTGTCCACTCTTCCACTATTTAAAAAACAACTGGAAATGCATCTTAATAAACACTGGCTTTGTTCTTGTACCAACCCTGATTGACCTTTCCTTCTTCCTTTCCACTACCATAATTTCCTCCTTCCCTTTTTCCTATATCCTGACTGTTCCCCTCTTTAATCTCATATATACTGTACAAAAAAAAAATATATTTTTTTTTCTTTCACATTACTTTGTCAATTTGTTACTCACGCTGTTTTATCATTTGTGTATTGCAAGTATTTACTTATTTGATTATTAATCTTATCTTGTAATTGCTATTTCCTCTTATATGTGTTTTACGTGTACTAATTCAATTTTGTATACAATCTACTAACTCAATTTTGTATATAATCTTTTCATCTTTGTTTTCATCCTTTTATCCTTCTATCCTTTTATGTTTTTTGTTTAAACTTGTAATAACCATTGGAGCTTTTCTCCCCGGGCCTCCACTGAAAATGGACATACATCCAGCTGGACTAGCCCAGTCTACAAATGTAAAATAAATAAAAATAAATAAATGATGAGTTTACCTCAGGTGTGGAACATAGGTTCCCCATGTTGGTGATGACCAGGTCCAGTATGTTGTTACCTCTTGTGGGAGTGGTGACCAGCTGTTCAAGGGCGTTTGAGTTTATAAACTGAAGGAAGCATTGGGCTAGGGCATTTGAGCTTGAGTAGTTTTCCCAGTCAATGTTTGGATAGTTGAAGTCACCCAGTAGCATGGTGTTGGGTAGAATATTCATACTTTCTAACGTTCTCAGGAATGCTGCGTGAGGGTCCTGAGACAAGGTGGGAGATCTGTAGCAAGCTATAAATTGAACAGCCAATTTACCCGCTGTCAATTGCACTTGGATGGTCTCAGATTCCGCGTGCTGTGCTACTAACCTGGAGGTGTGGGTGTTCTTGATGAATATGGACACACACCCTCCTTTTGTGTTCCGGTCCTGGTTTTGGGACCTAAAGGTATGGAAGGAGTTATAGCCTGGTAGTGCTGGGGTGCTCTCTGGAGCCTTGAACCAGGTTTCTGTCACTGCACATACATCGATTTCTTCCATACTAAGGAGAGCCTTAAGTGCGTGCATTTTGAGGTTTAGATTTCTGGTGTTGAGCAGTATTACCCTCAGTTTTTGTTTATTATTGTTGTTTATGGAGGCGGGTTTGTCTTTTGAGCCTTGCCTAAAAAAGGCAGTATTGAGGCAGCAAGAGTCTTGGCCAGTATTCGAAAGCCCAGGGGCAACAGGTGCAAGCCGTCTCTGGTGAAGCAATGTGGCTTGTCAAGCATGTCGTCCCAGGCTGACAAGTACTGGATCCCCTTTGAATGACACCAGTAGTTTAACCAATTGTTGAAACTGATCATTTTTCTTCATATGCTGGCATCATTTTGGGTGAGGGCAGGATGCTACACAGAGTCAGAGTCATACCGGCCTGGGCTACATGGTCAGAGAGCTCCTCCATGTCTCTTTTCATGTAGTCCAGGGAGGTATGTCTCAGGTCATTTACGCCAACATGTACAATGACAGAATCATATTTGTACTTGTTGTGGAGTGACCTGAGTGCATGTGTTATGTGGCGGATTCTGGCACCCGACAGGCAGCTTATGGTAACCTTCTCCTTGTTCAGTCTAGTGAGTGGGACGTCTGTGTGCCTGATGATAGAATCACCAATTACTAGTGTGTTATTTAGCCTTAGGGGCTGTTTTTGCTTGGCACACTGACATTGTGATGTATGTGTTACCTGGTTTCTGTTGTGGGGTGGGGATTGCTTGGGTGTATGCTTAGGAGGTCTCTGCTGTTTAGGCAGGTTCTTATTTAGAGCCTCTGAGTATGTTTTTGCGGGTTTCTGAGAGTTGTTTTCTGGTGCAGTTATGGCTGGTCTATGTGAGTCTGGTAATGTGGTGTTAGTGTTGCCCTTCTCCTTGTGACTGGTTGATCCAGTCGTGGGTTGAGAGAGCTTAGCCTCCAGTTTGGCTGTGTAGCTGCATCTCTCAAATATGTTTGTGTTGGTTGGGATTAGGAGGGGGTTGTCTGTGTACATGAGGCAATTGTAACATTGCCTCAGGATGCCCAGATTCACTAGCTGGACTGGAGAGCACACCTGAAGCTGTCCCTTGAACATGTCTGAATAGATGGTTGGGACTGTATTGCTGATTGGATGAGTAAAGAGCCTTATACTTCCTGAGTATAGGGCTAAAGTGGAAGCTGTAAGCTAGTGCTAGTTTTAATGAGTTTTAGTAAGTGCCGGTCTTAAATTGTCTTATTTCTAGTGCTGGGTTGAAGTGTTTCAAGTTTCAAGGGAAAAACTGAAGTGCAGACTTCGTGGAGCCTGGAGTAGTTTAACCGCAGCTAAACAGAGCTGCGTGGTGTGCAAACCCATGCAAAACCGCGCTAAGCGGTTTTTATACCAGGGAGATCAAAAAGGATAGAAATTAGCCCAAAATGGCCAATGAGCTACAAGTTGCTGGGCTGGGGCCACTCCTACAGGGACAGATAGGCTGCTCAGAGTTCCCTCTCTCACAGTGAACAAGGAAGCCACCTAATTATCCAAGTATGATATGGGCAACACAGGAACCTTTACCACAGCCCTGGATTCAGCAAAGCCTGAAAACTGGACTAGACTAGTTCAGAAAGGCGGGAAAAACAAGGAATTTTTTTTTTTTCAGAAACAACAAATACTCAGAGGAGGCTAGCACACTTGAGAGTGTAGCCTGCGACTGTGTTACCGTTAACTTAAATGCAAAAATGACAAACAGTAACTTTTTCCATGTGCAACAAAGAAATAAGTACATTAAGCAATGCAGATATCACTAGGGATCCACAGAAGCACTGAAAAGCCGCGTGTTAGGTGTAATTAACATTTCAGGGAAATAACAAGCAAACAAACAAGCATACAAACAAAGCTAGATTCAGCAGGCCTGGATCTAGTCTATGCTACAGCAAACAAGGTGTATCAGTTTCAGTACGAAACTGTTCAAATATGCAGGCACTATAAGCCTTTAACCAGAAATTCCCAGCTCAGAAGGGCAGAGTCCAGCCTCTCCTCCCACAAGAGTGCAGACCACGAACCTTCTTAATGTAAAATAACTGGCCTGAAGCCCAAGTTCTTAAACCAGAACTAATACACTTTTAGAATAACAGTCACTGAGCCCTCAATCAGCAGTTCCCAACTCAGAAGGATGTAAGCTACCTGTCCTGCCACCACAGTGCAGGCCACAAACCTTCCTAATGTAAAACAACTGATCTGAAGCCCAAGTGCTTAATCCAAAAGACTTAGAATGATAGCTACACTTTAATCAAGTTACTACCAAGCAGTAATAAATACAATTGAATACTTTAAAGAATGCCTGGATTAGTGCTCAAGTTATACAAACAAATCTAGATTCAGCAGGCCTGGATCCAGTCTATGCTACAGCAAACAAAGTGTACCAATTTCAGTAAGAAGCAGTTCAAATATGCAGGCACTATAAGCATTTAACTAGAAATTCCCAGCTCAGAAGGGCAGAGTCCAGCCTCTCCGCTCACAAGAGTGCAGACCACTAACCCTCTTAATGTAAAAT